>NW_027397120.1:4995537-5024360 GCF_003265705.2 Callorhinus ursinus
ACCTGCACCCCCCTCACCTGCCCCCTCCTCACCCGCCCCCCTCCCCTGGCACTTGGCACAAACACTTCTTAGATAGTGACAGTCAATCACTGTCATGTTTTAAAAAGTCCTTGCCCCATGAGTAGCTTCTCTGTGGGGGTTCTTGTGTTCAAGGGCAGGGACAGTAGGAAAACATCCTTGGAGAAAGCATCCACAATAAGGATAGGTAGTCCATGCCAGACATCCCATTAAGTGCACATAGGGATCACTGAATTCTCTCAATACTCCCAGAACGAGTTCGGTTTAGACCTGCTTTGCAGATGGGAAGACTGAGGCCCAGAGAGATTAAGTAACTTGCCACTGGGCATCCCTCCACCAGTCACTGCACTGGGACTCCAGGGCCTGGGCATAGGCTTCTTTGCCTCCTGGAGCTCCCTGGGAACGGAACTGGCTGCACTAAGTACTTAAAGACAAAAGGGCCCTCTTCCTGGACTGTGGACTTGACCTGGGCTATGGGGTTTGTGCGTGTCCCCAGGTCAACCTACAGCTGCATGGCCCCCCTGGGGCTCTGAGCAGGGCCAGACGCCCACAGCATACTCAGCTCAATCTGGGCCCTGAAGGCAAGAGGTAGGTGCTCACCCTCGAACCCTCGCTCCCCTCACCACCTAGTCATCTGGCACTGGGTGGGAGGGGGAGCGCCCTTGTGTATGCAAGTGTCCATGAGCCTCTTTCTCTCTAATTGTGCAGAGCTGGGCTTAGAGCCCTGCGGCTGGCGGGGGGGGGCTGGATTCCGAGCACTGGAGCAGAAGTGAGGAGAGAGGACTCCCCAGACGCACCTGCTCCCACATGCCCTCCCCTCCCTCAGCCCGCCTAGGAGGAACCCGAAGGACCAAAGCAGGCCTGGTCCCACCGAGACACAGCCTCTGGGACCTCTGCTCTCTCTGGATGTTCACTCCCATCTGCATCTAGAATCCAGTCCTGATGCCAGGGATCCAGCTTCCCTCTTGGGGCACTACGCGGGGCTCCTGACTCCCCAGATGTGGGAAGTGTGGATTTCACATTTTCCCTCAAAAACTTTCATGAGGGGGAAAAAAGTAGCTATTGTTGGAAATGTACTGAACTATTAAACACGCAGAATCCCTGCTGTATAAATGATGATTCTCTCTATTCTGCAATCATGTACAAATGAAAATTTCTCATAGATCGGGAAAACCCAGGAGCCCTGGGCTTGTCGGCAGGTGCTGTTTCTTCAATCAAGCCCCCTCCTTGGGGGTCTGCCACTTCATAATGGGGTCATCTGTGAGCCCGCCCCTCCCTCGCCCCTGGTTTTAGTCGCACACCAATGACCAAGCCTGACTTACTTCACCATGCTCTTCTCACGAAGCAGGGTCCCACTCTGAACCTTGGCACCAGAGATCTCTTGCTTCCTGGGTGCTGGCTCCCGTCCCCCCATGCCATCCCGTTCGACTGTAGTAAACCGAGTCATGCTCAGCCGTGTTCCAGACAAGGTGGACCGATTCCCTTGCCCGCCCCTGTGGACCCCAGGGTCCTGGCCTGTAGGATGGGCTCCACACCCGGGAAACCCAGGACCCTCCCCGTCCGGTCAGGACTTGCTGTCCGGAAACAGCAAACATCAGCCTCTTTCTCCAGTCCGCAGAAAAATGAAATTGGTAGATTAATTCAATCACTTTCCTTTTTTCTCACTACTGTTTGCTTGCTGGCAAGTAGCGTCTGGAATAAAAGGACTGAAACATAAATTAACCATTAATGGGCAAGTGGGGACCAGCCAACCCCGGCTGCTTTCTCAGCCTGTTTTCGCGGACTCACATGCTTAGAGATATCATTTGTCAATGCACACACAAGGCAATGTCTTTCCTAGCGACAGTGGAGAGAAATGTCCCACGTGCTTAGAAGACTGGCTCAGGGGAGGCGTCCACATCCCTTTGCCGAGTGGGTGAATGAATTTCATGGTATTCTGCAGGAGTACCGAAGAATACTGTGCTTACAAACCTGCTACTGCCCAAGCATGTGTGAGGACCATTCTCATCTTCCAGGGGATGGTCTCAGTCGAGTTACGCTAAGGTTGATGCCAGGGGCCAGGTGTAACATGTGCCAGGAGAGTCGGAAGGGGTCCCAGTGGCCACCCCTGAACACACCTAGATGTCTACACCAGCTGGATGAGGCAGAGACGAAGATGAGACTGAGAACCAGCTCAGGGAGGGAGTGAGACCTCATCTGAGAAGGGCCTCACCTGCATGCCCCGTGCGTCTTTGATCTCCTTTGCCAGAGCCTTGATCACATCTCACCTGACATTGCTTCTCCTACCTCAGGCAGGGTGCAATGCGGTCAGTAGGGGAGCATCCCTTGACAGCAAGGCCTCTTTCCCTCCTTCCACTGCACTCACCGTGAAAGGTACGTAGGATGGGCTCACTGGGTACGTGATGCCAAAGGTAACTGAACACTGAATCTGATGCAAAAGATGGTGTTCTTGGTCTAAGGCTCAGTGAACTTCAAAGAAAATGATTTATGTCTAATATCCAGATAGTAAACTGATGTTTGTGGGTGTTAATTTTGAGAATACCAATTTGGAAGGCCCCTGCCTTTCCCCCAGTGGCCCTAGGCCTGTGATCAGCCCACTAACCATGTAGGGGAAGGGTTTGATTGATCATCCTCACACTCAGCTGTAAACAGCATCAGGCTGCGGAGGCCCAGGGCAAAGTACCATGTCTCAAGACAGCGTAATGCATGAGCCATGGCATTAAATAACTATTTAGGAGGATCATTATTCCCTGGGACCCAGAATGAAAAGGTAACTTATAATGTGCTCCTTAATTTAAAATTATCTATTGTTGCTGTTAATTAAAATGCTAGCTGCTACCAATCCTATACAAATGGCAAAGGGACAAGTAAAATGTGCCACTATTAATAAACACAGCTTCATTATCCTATAACTGTTGTTGACGAATAAAGGAAACAGCATTTTTTCCTGATCAGATTGGCATGGATACGAAGAGAAGAATGTGTTGGTAAACAACCCTCTGGATTGCTTCACAGAGCTCTGAAGTTCCCAGGGAAGACCCTAGGGTGGAGAAGAGGCAGCAAGCCACCCACACAGCGTTCACGGACAGCGTCCTTCTCAGGGGTCCCCTTCCCACTTCTAAGACCAAGCCCCCCTTTGAGCAGCCTGTCGAAAGCCACAGTGTGCTTCCTCTCAATGGTGCCCAGAGCAGGAACTTTCTAGAGGCGCCTCACACACACGGAACTGTTTCTACCGTCCTCCAGACACACCATGGTCTTCCTGTTGGTTGCTTTCCTGATGCTGCTCCCTGACCCAGAAAGCTTTCCATCTCACCCAAAATAGCCAGGTGCTTCTCATGTCCAGCGCCATCCTGGATCCCTGGTCCGAGCTCTCCAGACTACCTTGAGTTTGTCGCTCTTGGACAAAGCTCTCGTCTGCTGCTCCCTCCATCTGCCTGTGAATCCTTCCCAACCACACCTTCACAGCAACATAATCTAGGAGGACAGTGGATTAAGACTAAGTTGGCCATCTCTCCACTGCCCTGGGATGCGGGCAGGCACAATCCACATTTTACCGATGGCAAAGCAAGGTGCAGACACTCACCCCAAAGATACATAATCTGTAGCTAGTTTGGTGCTTTCTGATCGGAAATCCCGTCATCTCTAACTGGAACTTCTTACATAAACAGTTCTGTGCACCTATTAGCAACTCAGAAAATACTAGTTGGGTAAGTGAAGAAATGCACCAAACCAGTGGTTACCATTCACTAAGTATCTATTATGGGCTCATGCTGTGCCAAATGCCAAAGATCTAGAGATAAAAAAATTAAAAAAAAAAATACATGGATGGGAGCTCGAGGTCTTTGCCCTAAAGGAATTCCAAAAGATAGGCTTTTTTTTATAGCAGCTTTATTCTTTTATTATTATTATTATTATTATTATTATGTTATGTTAATCACCATACATTACATCATTAGTTTTTGATGTAGTGTTCCATGATTCATTGTTTGTATATAACACCCAGTGCTCCATGCAGTACGTGCCCTCTTTAATACCCATCACCAGGCTCACCCATCCCCCACGCCCCCCCCCTCTAGAACCCTCAGTTTGTTTCTCAGAGTCCATAGTCTCTCATGGTTCGTCTCCAAAGACAGGGTTATAATCAGATTGTTGAAATGCAGGGGTGCACACTATCATCACAGTCAGGCGGGGGCTTTGAAAGGTAGAAGCGGTGGCATCTAACCCATGTCTTGTCAAAGTCAGGGCATCTTTCTCAAGAATAAGATTCCTAGGCAGACAACAGAAACAAAGGCAGGGAAGCCAGAGAGCACATAGAATTTCTAAAAATGGCAAATAATTTGAATCCCGTCTTTGACCTTGGAACAAGTCACTTCACATTTTTAAGCCTTAGCCCCCTCACCTGGGAGATAGGAATAATAATCCTGATTGTGCTGGGTTAATAAATGTGGTAATCCATATAAGGGACCCAGTGCTGACCTCCATATACACAAGATATCCAATAAATCACAGGTATGGATTTGGAATGTGAGGTGGGCTAGGCCTGGGATGCTGCAAAGGCATTTGGATTTGGGTTGAAGCTGCAAGGGAGCTGCAGAAGGCTGCAAGCCTACACATCCCTTTCTGCTCCCTACGAGGAAGGCCACTATGGTGGCTGCAGAGGGGAGAAAGGCCAGGAGCAACAGAGCATGGACAGTGGATCCAAGAGCAATATGGAGGCCATTCTGTGGTCCAGGCGAGGGATGGGGAGGGGCACCTGAGGGCGGTGGCAGGAGGGATGGCGCTGGAGGATAGGCAGCTATTTAAAGATCAAGGGGGCCAAGCCCAACAGCCTCATGGAATGTAGGGGGAGGAAGAAATCAAGGGAGACCTTGGGCCTGACTTGGGGGCCTGAGCAAAAGGTGGGCCATTCCTCGAGATGGGGTCCCAGACTCAGAGTTCCCTGGAAGTGACTTGTATGGGCACCCCTCACAGACACCAGAGGATTTCTCTGAGAGACTCAAAAAATATATTAGCATCATAAGAAAAGGAGAAAAGCACTCTGAAAACAGCACAATTCTTTTCCAGGAATCTGGTATCCAGAGCACAAAAGTTTGTTAGCTATTCCTAAGAGAGACTTTGAAAACTAGTAAACCAGGTAAGTGAAAGATCTGCTCATCAACCAGTTATTTTGCCCTCCCCCCCAAAAAATGCAAACCCTCAGATATTTTGGTTTAATAACTTCCCCCAACCTAATTGTCTGATCTGACCCATTAAACTAGGTCATTACTAAGAATCCAGGTAAGGTGCCTGTGCACAGAGAAGAGGCTGGCTTTCAAACAATGTTAGGTGGCAGAGGATACCTTGTAGCATCTTAAAGGGAAAAACTAAGTATCTTTATTTAACGCCAGCTTCATAATGAAAGGTGAGCTTTCGGAGAATTCATACATCACTGAGCTATGAACAAAACTGTCTCCAGGCTTGGTATACTCTGCTGAGGACAAGCACCTATTTTCTCCCCCATCGCCCCTGAAAAAGTTCTGTGAACTTGTAATGAATCCCTCCTCCACACGAAAGAACACTGCAGCATTCACTTGAAAACAAAAACAGCATTATAACACAAATATGCGGCACCCCATTCTGGAACAATATACTGCCACAGAAGTGTAATGTTGGACTGGCATTCTGTTTTGTCTACCTACAAAGGTCAGCCCTCCCCTTCCACTGGAAGGCACTGCATGCATCCCTCTCAGGAAAAAGTATTTTTTTTCCCTACAGCTCAAGGCATCATCTTAAAATGTATGGGTTTTAGTTGCTTCAACAATCTGTGTAGTCTCAGGCATTCGGGCAAATGTGGAGATGAGAGAGGCCAGCGGGTAGAGGCAGACTAGTATGTCTACACGCTCGGAAGGGACCCCATGGGCCCCCATCTGCCGCAGGCATGGCTGGTGATCTGTCCTGTAACCTACGTCCTCAGGAGACAGGAAGACCCAGCGTGTGTGCTCCCCAGGCCAGAGCCCTGCACACTGCCACAGTGGAAGGGTAGGTGACCTTCAAGCTGGGTGACCTTGGGCGGGTCCCACATCTTCTCTGCACTTCGGTGACCTCCACACATGAGGTCATGGCCAGCTTCAGATGATGATCCAAGGACACAGCATTATATGATGAAGCTTGTAAACCATGGAAGTGAGAGAGTGAGGTCCAGAGAAGGGGCAGCTCTGTTGGGACAGAAAGTCCAGTGCCTGCCCCCTGGGGGTGGCAGAGGGGTGGGGCCACAGGCACAGCAGTCAGAATGGTACTGATGATCTCGCAGGCACAACACTGGACACTCGACATACAGGAGTCACCAACTAGTCCTCACAAGGACCTCGAAGCAAGTTGCAGGAGGTCAGGTGGTCAGTAAGAGGCAGAGCCTGAAACAAAACCCACCTGGAGGCACGCCCTCCACCCCTGGGCAATAATGCCCCCAACCTTTGGAAAACCCCCTGCCCAGGCCAGAAGTCACTTCCCGGGAGACAGGCTGTGTGCGGAGGAGCAGTCCCCAGGGCCACCGTGGAGGAAGTGGTCATGACCCAGCGACCAGAGGAAGGGCACTCGTAGCGAAGCTCCCTCCTGGTCAAGAAGCATCACTTCCTTAAAAAGCCAACAGTTTATCTGGTGTGTCCTGGCTAAGGACATGGAGATACTACCTTCCGCCTAGCCCTAAACTCAGATCTAAGGTTCATGAACAAATGCAAAGGGTTTGGCTCTTTGAAAACAGGGCTTGGTTTCTGAAGAGGTAAAAGCTCTGGGAGTTGAATGTGGGAAAACTGGATGGAGCTCAATGTGTGAACTTGGCAGGAGCCTAAGCGAGCACTGATGGAAACCCCTGTGGTCTGGCCGTCCCCACGGGAGTCCCGACCAGCCTTCCTGAGCCACGCACCCTCCCGGCACATATCTCCAGCCAGTGGAGAGCTGGAGTCTCACTCCAGAGCAGCCGCCACGCTAACAAGCATCCCTCTGCTTAAACTAACCTGGAAATCATGGGCTCTCGAGGGTTCCCCCAAGAACCACCTTGCATTCGCCGCAGGACTCGATGGGAACCTCCTTACCTCGGTGCTCATTCTATCAGAGGATTGACAACAGCAAAGCCAGGGCTCCTGGGCACGGGCTCTCCTGCCCCATGGCCACGCCATGTGTCACACACCAGGCAGGTGTCATGTCTCCAAACCGACGCCACAGAGAGCTGGGAACAACCTCCCCACCTTACAGGGGAGGAAACAGAAGCTCCAAGAACACATGTGACATCCCTAATTTCATGTCAAACCTTGCCCCCAACCCAAGTCTGTTATTGTCAGACCTGTGCTCCAACTGTTCCCTGATCCCTTGTTCTGGGCCAGACTGCCTGTGCCCACCAGGGTCCTTCTGTGCCGCAGACTCCAGTGGGGTGTGAACGTCTGCACACACCCCAGTGGTGTGGCGAGTACCACGTCAGCACACCTGGGGAATGAAGCTAACAACTCATGTCGGACTGGTATTCTCTGTAACATTCCAGTTCTGCGTGCCATGCTGGCCAGCGCTCTGCACGTGACAAAGGACACAGAGAACTTCGCTGCTGTATGTTGGACAGTGAGCCCTCCATGGTTCTGTCGCAGATATGGGACATGATAATGACGTCGGTTGCTTTTGCTACATCAATTAATTTTAACGCCATAGAAGCCTATCTACCCCACCACCAGCCCCAGATAAATTTCACCTGGAGGGATAGTTTATTTTTAAAATGACTAATTATTCAAAATACTCATCATTAAAATGAAATGGCCTTTCTCCAATAAACGATTCCTAGAATAGGAATGTCATCCACCTAAAATCTTCAACTAGGAAGGGAGACTATTAGGTTATCTCATTCATGAAAGCAGCCATAATGAAAACTTCAGCATCCACTAGTAAACTTAGCCCACTGTAGGATTAATGAAAGAAGAGTTAGAATAACCAAGCTTCGGAGTTCAGAATAAATAAAGAGTTGGTGGGAGGCTCACAGGTATCATTCCATCTGTGGCTATGCTATGTCATCGGGTGGCCAGCAGATGTTGATATATTTATGGAATGTCTACTACTTTGATGCATTTGATTAGGTGCTTTGGGCAACACAGCAAAGTAAAACAGATGAGTTATCCATGGTGTCTGAGGGGAAGTTGCCCCCTCCCCCAGGGAATGAGGGGCAAGAGACCAGCTGTCTTAAAGGCTGGAAATCTGGCCCCGGGTGGTTAGGGATCAGGAGGAGGGTTTGCTCTGATTCCAAGGAATTCTGCAAATGTGGACTTTTCATATGCAAAGCTCTGGTTACATGACAGGGCCCCTCACTGCCCTTCCACTGTAAGGGCCAGCTCTGAGATCTAGGATGCTCTTGGTGCCATGTAGCAGCTCAGTCCCTGAAGGCCTGTGGAGGACAGGGGCCCCAAGAACCTCTGTGTGAAATGGGCTCCTACCGTTCACAGCTCCCTGGACTCTACCTCTTCCGGTCTGGAGTCTGTGTGTGGTGGATTCCCAGGCCACCGAGGGCTGGGGAAACACCTAGGTTTCACACTATTCTGTGTGTGTGTGTGTGTGTGTGTGTGTGTGTGTGTGTGTGTGTGTTTTAAGTTCTTCTGTGAAAAAGCAAATAACTCAACTGAAATGTTTTGAACATTCAGGTTGAAGTTACAAAGTAATCCAGATTCTGAAGTCTCCAGGCAGGTGAAGAGAAGAGATATCTGCGCCTCCCTAACTCTAGCAACCCTGCAAAGGTTCGACCTTTAGCCAATCCATTGGCTCTGGATCCAATGCCCATAGGCCCTTGGAACACAATCCCACACTCAATGAACCAGCACATTTTCACAAAGCACTCCTGAAGTGTTCAACAGATTACTCAGTTTTTGACTAACCAGTTTACACTCACTATCCTACAGGCCTGTAATTTTATAGCAGAAAAGCCCCCAGTCTGACCCTCTCCTTTACAGACGCTGATGCCAAGAGTGCACACAACCCTTGCAAAGTATGTCACCTCCTTCCTCCTCACAGACATGCAAAGGTGCCAGAGGCATCAAGCACCAAGTACGGGAAGGACTCCCTCCCATCACCCTAGACATTATGCCCTTTAGTTTTATATTATTGTAAGATGTCCAGTAAAAGAGACAGTGAAAGAAATGCAGAAACAGAACTCACTGAATCTAATGGCAACCCATTAGCTCTCCATACTTAATTTATAGCCTCGGACTAGTATTTTTTAATTAAGGGATTAATACATGTTATGGAGATAAAAAGGTGATTTCTCCATCTTCTGGTAGAAAAAAAAAATCATTGCAAACCCTATCAACTGAATTACTCAGGCTTTCAAAATAAAGTTGTCTTAGAATCTAGCACCAGGAAAGTGTTTATATTTCCTGAAAAACTGGGAACATTCTTTTAATTGGACTAGAACAATAAAAGCCACTGTGTTTTCATTTTTGCCTTGTCAGCCAGGAAGCTGAGGACCGAATTTAAGGCACAACTGCAATCACATCTTATCTCCAGGGAAAGGGCGCTGGCATTGGTCAAATGCTCACTTGTGCAAGGTGCTGCCACAAAATAGTTTTAACTGAATGCTTGCACCTGCCCCGTTATTGCTATTTCAAGTTCACAGGTAGAACACTGGTGTTGACGCAGAAATCTGGAGCTCAGTCATTCAGCTAGCACATGGTGAAGGTGGCGTCCAGACCCAAACCCCCCTGCATTATAGGGACCATCCCAACACAGAGCAACCTCCCTTCCCCAAATTTCCCCAAGCCCTTCTTGAGGACAAAGAGCATAGATTACCAAGACATAACAATGGCTGGAAGTGGTGGAAGCTTCCCGGCCCCAGGCACTGGCTGAGGACTCCCAGGACTTAGAGGCAGGACTCCTGGATGGGCAAGCATGTGGGCAGACCCCAGGGCTGGAAGGGGATGGTCTGTTGAGACAGCTATGCCTTCCCATCACATCGCCTCTGGCGGCTGCCAGGTAAGATGACTTTGGAGTGCTACCTCCCCTCCAACCTGACCACCGCTTCCCCTTATTGTCTTGACTTGTTTGCTCAGGCCACAGTGCAGAGGGCTTCAGCATCCAGAAAACTTCCCAACACAGAAGGCAAATACTCTGTTGATCTTAGTTATGGCAAAGTTTACATGGTTGCTTTGCATAGTGGCGATGCCTTCCAGAGCACGCACACTATGTGAGGTGGTCATCCAGTGAGGATGGTCTTTCAGGACTGGCTATTAAGGCAAGTCTGTGACCCATATAAGGGACACCCAGGCTCCTATAAGAGCATACTGGGATGCACTCAAAGTCAAGGCATTGAGATTTTCATTGAAAATCACAGCTCCTTGTACATCATCGGTATTCAAGAAACCTTAGAAAAACAGACTTTACACACTCTATGAGTCCATTTACTTAAAGTTCAAAAGCAGATAAATTGAATGTATGGTGTTAAAAGTGGGGAGAGCGGTCACCTCTGCAAGGGACTGGGAGAGAGCACCAGCACGCTGGCATGGGGGCCTGGCCAATCAGGCTGCATTCCTTCATGTGGGTGCTGGTGACACAGCCGGCTCACTTTGGGAAAATCGAAGGTCTGTGCATTTAAAAGTTACGTGTACTTTCTGAAAGTATGTGTTAACTTGCTCTACTATTTTGGATCGTTTCTGGAATTGTTTTTTATTCTGTATAAAGAAACGAATGAATTTGTCTTTAAAAAGTCAGTTTACAAAACAGTCAACTGAGAAATGTTCTTGCATCGTGCATTCCTCACACGATAGGGCAAAGGGTGACCGTCGGCATCAACAGACTTAGGGATGACAGCAAACAGGACCACTGGCCTGACTTTGCCCTTGGAGTGTTTGTTTCTTTACCACCAAAAGCCTGATTTCTAACAGAACAAGCTTACGTACCTTTAGGCAGGGCCTTCGTTTAAAAATAATTTTCTGATCTTTACCATTTCCTTTTCAAAAGGGAATAGGAATCTCCAACTTGCACTTAAATCTTTTTAAGGTGTTGGTCATATGAAGGATGCCGAGCCTTCAGCTGTGGAAGGACTTCCTCTCATGGCCGTGATCTGGGTGCTATGTGGATTCGGGGTCTGGCCTGCCTGGGTCCTCCTACCAGAGGAGGAGCCTGGGCTGGTTACCTCCCCTTTCTGAGACACTGGGTTTCCATTTACAAAAGGAGAGCTGTCCACCTTTACCCTGGGGTGCTGGGTGGGGTGACCAATTTGACCTGCTTTGCCCAGGACCTTATGGTTTCACACTGAAATCCCCGCATGCCAGTAAACCCCTCAATCCCTGGCAAAGCCAGTGCCTGGTCCCCCCGTGATGGTGCAGGATGTGCAAGGTAACGTCCCTAACACACCTGCTATGCTGTCTGTCCCATGTCGCATGCTCAGTAAATACTGGCTTTTTAGCATTGCCATGACCACAGCCTTCTCCAGAACGTTTGTGTGTGTATGCTTGGCTGTGATATCTGTCAATATATTATGCCCGAGAAAGCTCCCATTGTCCCATCTTCCTTTCAGTTTCCTGACCCACTTTAAGACAGAAATGATCAGCAAACTTCGAGCAATTCTTACCAGGACATGAGTGTCCAAGGGCTCCACACACCTGCTGAGGGGGGCATACAGCGGTCAGAACCCCACTGACCCAAGACGTGGTGTGTCTGAGCTCCTGAGTTTCCACTGCTCATGATAAACAAGGATGAAATGCCCCTCCACTTCTCGGCATTGTTGGAGGTGGAGTGAAGAATCAACATGCAAGCACTTACTCTATTCCCCTGCTCAGTGAGTGTGGAAGTTGGCACTGCACTCAGCTGGGGATGCCTGCAGACCACCATGGGGACCGGTGACCACACAGAAGCATCGGGAGGCCCGGGGACCTTGGCATGAAGGCCAGGAGGAGAGCAGGGCAGGCAAAGGGGCCGGTGCAGGACAACAGGGTGGGCGTGTGGCCCACTGTTAGTGAACTGAGTGTCTGTGGCCCTGAATGGGACCAAGCAAGAGACGGTCTCCCCCTGAGCCAGCCAGGGTCTGAAGAGTGGGTTTCTGGGCTCAGCCCCTCACTGCACCCGAGGAGGGAGCCCGGAACTTAGCTCAAATTAAGCCAGTTTTATTTCTCATGTCTGGCCCCTCAAAATACATTTATATTTATGCTTTAACATAAGCTGTAAGAAGAATACAAAATAAAATCATTTCCATATTTATGTTCTAATATAAATTGCAAAAGAAACACAAAGGGGAATCAGGACTGCTTCCTGCTTTAAAGGAACGCAAGCACTTCAGATTCGGATCTGGTCCTCGCCTTCTCCTGCAAATACCCAACAAGGATTGGAGGGAAGAACACAGTTTGTAACAGAAAAAAAAAAACCCAAATCCTGGCAAAGTGTATGTATCCACGCTTTTTTCACATTTCCACAGGGATGTAAATCAATTTAAGTACTTAAAATAGCCATAGAAAGGGGAAAAAAATGGAGCTCTATTAGTTACCATGGGAATTACTAATTGAAGCACGTCTTTTGTCTTCTAAAGATCCTTGCCATTTCAGTGACGTTTGGAATGATAACATTAAGGGAACCAGCAACTATTTCCTGCCATTTGATGAGTATAAAAATATCGTGTGGAAGTTCAAATTAAAGAAACTTCTGAAGAAGTCAAACCCACCCACTGTAGTAGTGACATATTTATTAAGGAAATCCATCTGAGGCTGAATTTTACAAGTGGAAAGCCGGATCTTGAAAGGGTTCCGAGAAATTGGGAAAAGAGGCTCTTAGAACCCAGATGTGTTCATGGCATTTCAGTGTGAGAAGATGGGAAAGGCTGGCTGGATGGACGTGTCATTCATCCGGACCACGGTTTCAGAGCACGAGCCAGAGAACCCTCCAACCTTCCAGCAAAACGCTGACACGCAGGAGACTGCGGACAAGCCAGTGTTCCGACGATTATACAACTGACCGTGAGTGCTTCGTGAAAATGAAACTCTTCACAGCATTCCTTGGCACAGAGATCATTTTTAAAAATCATTACTTGCACAGAGTTTTCATTCCCTGAAGTGGTATTCCCAAGGGTTAGCAACCTGTATCTTCTTGAGAAGGATTAACTGCCACCTAATGCAAGCACCCATGGAATATGAAAGAATTGCCAAAGCACTCATGTTTATTAATAAAGAAGTAAATCTTTCCCTTAAAATTGAGAATTGTCCACAGCTAGCCAAAGGCTGAAAAATTGGAATTAAGAACCTCATTAATTCTTAGAGACAGCTGGAAGCATCATCTACCAAAATAATACTTCTAAAAGTTTAAATTTAATAAAAGAAAAGGATCCCCTGCAGCCGGAGTAGGTTAATAGGCTGCAGTTACACTGGTTCAACTTCAAATAATTAATTTCACAAGGAGGGGTCTTGGCAGGAAAGAGGTCAATGACACCAGAAGATTTTAAGACCTAGAGGCCAGTGCTAACCTTGACTCCTGCTTTAACAAAGTGACACTGAACACTTTCACCAAGGGATGGAAAATAAGAGAGATTAAAGCATGAGGTCTGGCTTCTCCTCCAAGAGGGAGAAACCATCCTTCTGTTTGAGGCACAGAGGGGCAAGGCAGCTCTGCAGATGGGCACCGGGGCTGGAGACGGCTGCCTCGGCCCAGAGGATACCCTGCTTCCTTCTCTGTGCACAGCTCCTGGCTCTCCAAAAGGAGAGCGTGTGCTGGGCTCTGCACCAGGGCTGGCGACTGCACGCAGCTGGAGATCACCTCCGGCCCAGGGGCTTCACACCTCTGCACGTGCACACATGTGCATGCACAGACATGCTGCTCCCCTATGTGAGGCAGGAGGACACTCACCTGCACTCATTCTACACCTTTCCAGGACTGGAAATGCTTCCCTTGCCCACTTTGGATCCATCAACTTGGGTTTGCCACATAAGCAGTGCAAAGAGGACTCTTGCTTTGGCATCAGGGACAAAGTGTACTAATTTATAAAACATTTCCCAACCACCTGCTATGTGCGGGGCTCTGAAGACACCCTGATGGGCCAACTCAGAAGCCTCTCGGGCTCTCAGGCAGTTTCTAGGGTAGTGGGGGAAACAGACGTTCATTGTGTGTTCACATGAACGAACATGGTTCTTTGAGAGAAGGCAACCTGAGCTGGACTCACAGTCAAGGAGGGCTTCCTGTAGGAAATGGCTTTGGCTGAGAGCTGAAGAATGGGAGTTGATTAAATACAAGGGTGCTGAGGGAGCATTCCAGACATTTGGGCTGGCCAGTGTGTGTGTGCAGTATGGAGACTAGGCCTTCAGCTGTCTGCTCACCCCAGCAGGAGAAGGGCAGAAGGACCCTCAGTATGTGGGTCATCTGCATTTCCACATGCTTCGCTGGGCCTAGATGCCATCATAACAGTCATCCACGGACCCCCTTCCTCTCAACACATATCCTTTCTCCCACAGCGGTGTTTCTCAGCCCGTGACCCCCACCCCCTTTAACAGAGGTCTCTAGACACACAATTCCACTTCTACATAAGAATCTGAAGGCACCTCGATTAGGTGCACCCAAAGACCCCAGTCCAGCTCCTCTCCCAGGCCCTGGTTTCTGTGGATGGCAAGGCCTCTTCCTTCCTCCCCATCTAGACATTATCCAAGCCTAGGGTTTCTCTGCTTTGGCAAGATGATATTTTGAACCAGATAATCCTTTGTCATGAGGGTATATCCAGTGCACTGTGGGCCTCTACCCACTGAATGCCAGTAACACCAACTCCCTCCCCAGTCGTGACAATAAAACATGTCTCCAGGGTTTGCAAACGTCCTTTGTATGCGTGTGTGTGTGGGGGGGGGGTGCTAAATTGCCTCCAGTTGAGAACCACGGCCTTAGGCTGCTCCTAACAGCACATGGCATCTTCAGCTTCCTCCCACTGGTTATGAGACCACTGAGAACTTACTTTTCCCGACCAGCTCCGGCCTCAGTTCAATTCTGGTTACTTTTGTCTGCATGCAGTCAAAAGCAGGACCACTTCCAATCCACCGTCGAGTGCTCAACATGAGCCTGGTACATATTTTGTGTTTAATAAATGTTCACTTGTGTGATGAATGGACTCCTGTAGTAGTATCCCAAATAATCTCCAAACCTCGTTGCTTGGCCAATTGCTAGCCCTTAAGATCTGATCATGCCATGACCTTGCTCTAAAACATTCTATGGATCCCTACTGATGTCTCAAGGCACCAGGCCAGCAAACTACTTTTCCAAACCACCTCTGACTCATCCCCACGTTTACCCTGCACTGACCTTCGGTCAAAATGAACTGTCGCTTTTTCACAAGTGCACCTTGTCTTACCCTCGTGATAAGTGCCTGTGATTCCAGAGAGAGGCTGAGCTGTGGCCTAGCACCTGTTTATGGAGGGGATGGAGCAGGGGATGGGAGGGAGTTGCAGGACTCTCTAGAGTAAAGCTGTGCTGGCTGTGAAGATGAGAGGTCCAGCCATTCTAACTGGCCAGATCAAGGAAGCACTTGCCAAGAGTACTTTCTCTGCCTGGACCTATGAAGGGGGTTCAACAGACTCTCCTGGAGACTTGACCCCAGAGTCAGACTGCAGGAAAAAAGGAAATCAGCCCTCTTAATAAGTAGCATCGTTAATCTCCAGGGGACAGCGATGTGAGCAGTCGGAGGGCTTCTTGGGGTAAAGGATTTGTTCTTCCTTCCCTTACTAGGGAGCGTAGAGTTCTGACCCCCAGTACAGCTCCGTACCTCGCAGGGCACTGGAGAAGGTGGGGATCCTAGAGATGGAGGCTGCCTGGTCTTCTCCACGGCACCCAGTGCTGTGCCTTGCACATGGCATGTGTCCTACAAACCCTGAAAGATGTGATGACCACAGCCCATTACAAGTGAACGGGTTCTGACAGCTAGCTGACAGGGGGCACTCGGCCAGGGCAGGGTAAATGAAGTGCTGGTGCAGAGTGTGGTGGGATGCCCATGGGCTCCCCAGTCCCCAGCAGACCCTGCACCCCTGGGACACTCCCGCAGTCCTTCCCCTCCAGAGGAAGGTGGCCTCTGTCTCCCCGGGAGCGAGTCTGTGCCCTCCGCAGCAGGACAGACGCGGGCAGTGGATGCTGCACATTCCAGGAAAGGCCAGGGGAGACCCGGCACAGTGGCACACTCCAGGGGTCTCGGCCTTCGGGCCACTGCAGGGAGCTGTAGCGGGGGCTGCCTCCCCCATGAGGGGTTGGCCCCACGGGCCTACATGGCCCGACTTGCCATAACCCCCACAGCCCAGCAAAGAGGAGGGACTGAATGTTTACTGTGTTTCCCTGTGGTTACCTAGAACTTAGAATATACAAAAAGATAGCTAGTGTTTGTGGTTCAATGAAATTAAAACAACCCAGTAATTCCTGCAGAAAAACTGAGAATCTCTCACCCCCCAGAGCGAGCATCTCCTGAGTGGTTGTGCGCTAAGTATCACTCAAGGTGCATTTCATGTCTTCTTTCTCTCACTCACTCACTCATTCATTCATTCACTCCCCCACCCATTCATTCATCCTGCAGCAACCTGCCTTGTGCCCACAGCATGCCTGGCCCACTGTGCCTGGAGCGGAGTGTGGGCGAGACGGGCCAGGTCCTGCTCAGCATTGCTTACCACCATGTGGGGAGCAGGGGGGTAATAAGTACAGGAGCACAGAAAGAGATTCATGAGCACCAAGGGCAGTGAAGCTAGGAGGGGACAGAGTTGTGGAGAGGAGAGTCACAGGGCTGGATGGAAGGATGCCAGTCCCAGGGGCTTGCACTCCCTCTCCTGCACCTGGTGCACTTGACGGCATGGGGATCACAGAGTAGACCAAGGGGCGCCCTGCCTCGGTCAGGACGTGCCCCCGTTGTGTGTGCTGGCCTCTGGTCATCCTCAGGTCCCAGGACACCCTGTGGCCTCCTGGGAGAGCCCCACGCCTCCTCCCGGCAGTGTTGCCCAGCCCCCAATCCACATTGGCCTTTTCCAGGCAGGCAGTCCCCCTTCTAAGTACACCCCCCCCACCCCACAGAAAGGCCTCTAAGGAAGTATTCTCAATTCCCCACACCGGGTGCCGTACAAACAGCCCCTCAACAAGCCCAGCACTGTTCTCTTACCTCCCGCCTGCCCAGCTCCAAAAAGGGGAGGCTGTCACCAATAACGCCATGGGACAGCTACACTACAGCTGGGGTGCTTTGCTGAATGTCTCATCGTTCTCATTTGTGTGGGCTGAAGCAAGCACTTCTATGCCCCGGAGAAGGCCACATACACACGGGACACGTGCAGGCTGAGCAGAGACCCCTCGGAAACCACAGCTCTGCCTGGAGAAGCCAATTTGTTGGCATCGTCTGAATGCACACTCACAGCAAGGAGGGGGGGTGAGGAGGGGGCAAGTGGTTCCCACTTGCTTGTATATAAGAAGAAGTATCACATTTGGGGGCTGATGGAGCCAAATGCTCACGAATTCAAGCAAGATGTGGGTGATGGTAAATTCACACATTTACAAGGTAGAGGTCCAAAGGTAATTTGGACCCACTGCAGACTCCAGGGATACAAAAGCTAAGGTTATGAAAAGGGGTGTGTGTGTGTGTGTGAGAGAGAGAGAGAGAGAGAGAAAGAGAGAGAGAGAGATCCCAGAAGCTCAGTGTCAGAGGTGACCAAGTGAAGTCAGAGCTGAGACCAGACCCCAAGGAGACAGGACTGCTGGGCCTGGATTCAGCAGAGCCAGAAAGAATCCGGGAGTCCCAAGTACGTAAGGCAAAGAAGTTACACAAGGGCCCAAGGGAAGGAAAAGTTGATAAAGGACCTTTTAAATGAGCAGATAAGAAATCATGGCTCTTAGCAAATAGTGGAGGCTTTCCTCATTGTCCATTTTCTTGAACTGTTCTGTCTCCCTGGAATCCAACCCAGCACTGGCTTATAAGGTGTTTGCTTCATGTGGATGACAGTGTAGACGCTGGGGACCGCACAGGGGGAAGGCCCACTCTCCCGTGCACATTCCGCTTCACCTTCAAATGTCCACTTCAGATGCCACCATCTGACGCTGTAGTGGCAGGCACCCAAGTCCCCAGGCACCAGCACGCACGATTGGAAGAGTCAATGTAGTCAAGATGCCGGTTCTTCCCAACTTGATCTATAAATCCAATGCAATCATAATAAGAATCCCAGCAAATTATTTTGTAGATATTGACAAACCCATGCTACCATTTACATAAAGAGGCAAAAGACGCAGAGTAGCCAACACAATGCTGAAGAAGAAGAACAAGGTTGAGGGATTGTCATTACCTGGCTTCAAGACTCGCTATGAAGCTACAATCAACAAGACAGTATGGTGTGGGCACAAAAATTAACAAATAGATCAAGGGAACAGAACAGAGAGTCCAAAAAATAGACCCACATACAGTCAACTGAACTTTGACAAAGGAACAAAGCAATACAATGAAGAAAAGAGTCTTTTCAACAGATGGTGCTTGAGCAAATGGACATCCATTTGCCAAAAAAAAAAAAAAAAAAACAATGCAGACAGACTTTATGTACTTCATAAAAATTAACTCAAACAGATCACAGAACTATACGTAATGCTGAAAACCAGAAACCCCTGGAAGATTACACAGGAGAAAATCTAGGTGCCCTTGGGTATGGTGATGCCTTTTTAGACACACCATCAATGGTACAATCCATGAAAGAAAGAACTCATGAGCTGAACCTCATTTAAAGTAAAATATTTCGGCTCTGCCAAAGACAATGTCAAGAGAATGAGAAGACAAGCCACAGACTGGGAGAAAAACATTTGCAAAAGGTATACCTGATAAAAGACTGCTATCAATAATACACAAAGAACTCTCAAAACTCAACAACAGGAAAATAAACAACCTGATTTTAAAAAATGGACAAAAGACCCAGGCAGCTACTTCACAGAAGAAGACATACAGAAGCCAGATCAGCACAGGAGAAGGTGGTCCAAATGAACGCCATCAGGGAAATGCAATTCAAGCAAGGAGACACCACTGTGCACCTGTTACAATGGCCCATAACCAGAACACGGACAACACCAAGAGCTTACAAGGATGTGAAGCAACAGGAATGCTCATGCATCGCTGGGAATGCAAAATGGTGCAGCCACTTTGCAAGACACTTCAGCATTTTCTGAAAAAAACATACCTTCATCATATGATCCAGCAATCATGCTCCTTGGTATTTACCATGAGGAGCTGAAAACTTACATGGACACAAAAACCTGCATATGAATGTTTTTTCATAATTGCCAAAACTTGGAAGCAACCAACATGCCCCTTGGTAGGTGAATGGATAAGTAAACTAAGGAACATCCAGACAACGAAATACTATTCAGCACTAAGAACAAGTGAGGTACCAAGCCAAGAAAAGACATGGAGGACCCTCAAATGCCCACTGCTGAGTGAAAGAAGCGAATCTGAAAAAGGCTACATCTATGTATGATTCCGGCTATCTAACGTTCTGGAAAAGGCAAAACTATGAAGAGAGTCAAAAAGATGAGTGGTTGCCAGAGGTCAGTAGAGAGCGAGGGATGAGTCAGTGCAGTGCAGAGGATTTTTAGGGCAGTGTAACTATTCTGCAAGATACGAAAATCATAAATACATGTCATGTGCATTTGTCAAAACCCACAGAATGGCTACCACTGAGAGTGAACCCTAATGTTCAGCATGGACTTTGAGAGATAATGAGGTGTCCATGTTAAGTTCACTGATTCTAACACATGTACCGCTCTGACTCCCGGATATTGACTGAGGGTGTGTATGTTGGGGGTGGGAGGGAGGCTATATGAGAAATCTACTTTCCACTCCATTTTGCTGTGATAGTAAAACTTCCCTAAGAAAATGTCTATTAAAAAAGAGGTGATGGGGTGCATGTCCTCAAACTCTCTGCTGGTCTCCTGATTCTACATTCATCCTCCTCAACCTCTCTTCACCAGGGCTCAAAAGACACGCCCTCCATGCCTTCGCAGGATAAAGCCCAGACCCTTGGGTGTGGCCCAACAGGTCTGTCATTACGTGTTTGCCACGTGCACAGCCCCCTCCACACCCACACACCGTTCCCCTGAACTCCAGGGACACTGAACTTGAGTGAGCCTCTGTCAACCATGTTTCTGCCAAGCCCGGTTCTGGGGCAATGCCGTTTTAATTTGTATACTCAACGTTCGGAGTCAAGTGCTTTTCTTAGAGCACGTGTGAGCCAGTACAAATATGTGCTACCCTGCTGTGTATCTTTGCACACCTTTGCTCTTGAACACATAACCGCATGTTCTGAATAATCTACATGGTATCTTGCAACGTATCTTAGCACACCTTTCCCTGTGCACAAGATTATCAATGGCCAAGTGCTCACAGATGTAGGCTTTGGAGAGATGAATGTGCAGTTGTGCATCTTGTTCTTCTCACTTATTAATGCATCACAGAAATCCCACCAGTCAGCCCTTCTGGTTCTGAAGTATGCCTCTATGGGCTGCATATTGTTCCTTGACTCATAAGTGGAACCAATCTTTTTTCAAACTTTCCCAATTGATGGGCCTTCACATTTTTTGCTTGATTTTTTTGCCACAATAAGCATCCCTGTGCATATGTCCTTTACTTACTGTCCCTGAAACAAGGGCACAGTCTGACCTGCCATACCTTTCTTCCCATCAGACACTTAGGAGGTGACCAATGTCAGCAGAACGATACACGCAAGAATGACAATTCTCCTGTGTATTTTAACACATGTTTTCTCTTTGTGCTTAGGTCCTGGTGCAGTTTCCAATTACATAAATAAATAATTTTATTTCAAAACTGAGTTAAGTGAGTACACATACTTATTTCCAATCACTTGAGGATTTCAATGCATCTTATGTATTTACCCTTTAACATACAGAATCATTTAGAGGGAAAATTATCATTTCCTTTACACCACTATAGTTTGTCCCAAGGACACATTTCCCAACAGAAAGCGCCAATTATATAACCACATCTTGGGGACAGTATATCAAGAAAATGGAACTTTCTTTGAGGCAAGATAAGGAAAGCGCAAGAACTAAAGTTTAAAGTTGTGGGTTTGCTCCAAACGCTCTGGGCCCTGGAATCTTTCTAACTGGAGTCGGACGGCAGAAGCCCACAATGAGTCGCACACCTCCTTCATTTTGAAGGTGAGTCGGTGACCCCAGCAGTTGTCCGTGACTGTCTCAGAAGTGTGAGGGAAGCCAACATTTTTCTGGAACAATGGCAAGGAACGAGAAGGTTCCCTCTTTCTCCTGTCACCACCCGGAATTATCAGCTTTGGTCCCCTTCACACGACTGTTGTTGAAGGAACCACACCCCTTTCTGATCTTTAAGGGCTGAGCCAGAAGGAGGAAGCCATCTTCCGGTGCCCCACCCCCCCAGCCTCTGTCTGACCTCAGCGCCACAGACATTTCTCAAATTGACCCACGGCATCTGAAGCTGCTCCTCTGGTCACCTCCCTGGTTCTGCTGTGTTCCTCCCAGGTCCACCTCGGGCCATCCCCACTGCAAGGTGATGCCTCACACCCCACCCCACCCCCACTGAGGCCTCTCTCCAAAATGTGTGGAAAGTTCCTCAGTGGACACTCCATGGAGTCACGCTAGGTCAAAGCAAATGTCCCACAGAGCTGATCTACCACCTTCTCTTCTTCAGTGACAAGTTAGGACCAGGAGAGCACCCAACAATGGCAGGGTCAGCCGGCACTATGCATGAGACAGAGAATGCATTTCTGTGTTCATTTACCTCAGAGCAAACAGGTGTGGACCGGGGGTGACCAATCTTAGGGAAGGAAACACATCACTGACAGGAAAAGAAAATGGTTCCTTCCCCCTCCTAGAGCTTTGAGAAAAAGAAAGCGCTGTTCAGCCCAAACCTCTCCCTCTCGTTGGCCTCTGACTCTCCTGGGGACACATGACCTACTTCCCCGAGAACATGTTGTAATAGTGAGTCTTTGGTTTATTGCCAAACCCTGTTCCTGTCGGGGGGGAGGCAACACACAGTCTGTCCACATCAGCTTCCTTCGGAACAAGCGTGACATTCAGTGTTTGTGACATTTGTCATGAGAAAGAGGCCTCCTCAAACAAAAGTCTGGAGCAGCGAGAGAAACCCAGGTGCCCAGAGGCAACGAGCAGGAAGTCTGGCTGGCACTTTGCCTCGGGCTTGAGACACAACCCAGATACGGAGACCGTTTTCCCACCGCCAGTTTGTTCTGGAAGCTTCTCCACGTTGACCTGCCAGCTCCTCAAGCCCCCCTGCCAGGCCCTTTGTACATGTCCTGGGAGGGACACAGTAAGGGGAAGGCTTTTAGAGACTGTCCAATCCCAGCTCTGTGTTCACTGGTCAGTCCAACAACCTAAACACCGGCCACATGCCGCACTGTGCTGAGTTCTGGGGCTGCAGCGAAGGGGTAGGGACGCCGTGGGGCCTGCCCTCAGCTCCAGCAGAGGAAACATCAGTGCCACCCGGCGCCACAGGCACTGTGACTGCCAGGATAATCCCTCCCTCTTCCCAAATCTGACCCTCCCTGTCCCCCCACCCTGATGGAAGGTGCTGCCGTCCTCCCAGCCACCTAGTCAACTGGGGGTCATCCTGGGGCCTTCCTCTTGGACCCCGAATACCTACCTAAGTCACTGTTTCCTGAGATTTATGTTTTTTAAAAATTTGTGGAATTCACTCACTTTCTTTATCCTGTTGCCAACCACCTGATTTCAAGGCACTCTTATCTTTTCACTGCAGCAAACGTCCGACTCATCTCTGGCTTGTAGCCCTGCACCTCCACCACCCCGTTATCCACATGAAATCAGAGGGATCTTTCATACACACAGATCCATTTGTCATTCTCCTGCTTAAAGTCTTTAAATGGCTTTCCACATTATGCTCAACTTGTTATATAAGGCCTTCATGGTCTTATCTTTGCCTACTTTTGCAGCTTCATCAACCTAGGCATCCATAGCCACCAATCCATCCCCCCCCCCACCCATGCCCCCACCTATCCATCAATCCCCCCCCCCCACCTCTCCACCAACCCATCCACCCACCTATCCATCAATCCACCCATCTATCCACCAACCCATCTACCCCCGACCCAACGACCCACCTATTCACCAACCCATCCACCCCCCCCACCCATCCACCCACCTACCCACCAACCCATCCACCCACCTATCCACCAACCCATCCACCCATCCACCCACCTATCCATCAATCCACCCATCTATCCACCAACCCATCTACCCCCCACCCAACTACCCACCTATCCACCAACCCATCCACCCCCCCACCCATCCACCCACCTACCCACCAATCCATCCACCCATCTTTCCACCTACCCACCTATCCACCAACCCATCCACCCACCCATCCAATCAATCCTTACTGCGTATCTCTCAGAACTGCTCATCTAGCCTTGACCATCACACTGTCACTATGTCACCACAGCTATGATCTTACTCTTCATCCGCAGCCCTGCTTCACCCCTCAGTCTGTTCCTGGATCTTCATCATGCCCTCTACACAGTAACTCACCCCGGAACTCAGCTCTTCTGGCAGCCGGGCCCCTATCTGCTGCTGCCCTCCACCCTGCACCTGGGGCTGACCTGTTCCCTAAAGGGAACACCTTCACCTCCTCTTGGGTTCCACAGTGTTGAGCTTCCCAACTTGCTGGGGCAACCCCATTACTTCTTATTAGACTCCCCTGCCCAATACCCATGGGAACCACTTCCTCCTCCTTCCGCGAAGTCTGCAGCCAGGTCAGACACCCTCCCCCCACCCCGGCCAACACTGCCCGCCCTAGTGCGTAGGCTCAGCTCTGGGCATGGGCACCCCCAGCCCACCCGCGTAAGCTGGGGCTGGCAAATGTGAGGCACTCTATGGCAGGCAGGAGGCACAGGCTGCTCCCAACCAGCCTTCCCTATGTCAAGAAAATTCAGGAATTAAGGAGCCCCGGAAGAATCCCCAAGGTCTTGCATGCTAGGAAAGGACTAGCAAAGTCTTCTTCCTCAGTACAGAGGTGACAGAGGGGCAGAGACTGGCCAGGGGAAAAATTTTAAATCATCTTGATGTAGTCCAGTGTTTGGGAGATGAATGTAGACCACCGGAGTATTCAGAAAAATACACACTCACAAAACCTGATATAGACACCAGCACATTTTGCTCTGTACTACATGTATAGGGATGGTTTCCTTAAATAACCTCCTCATGTTTAAAGAACCCTCTTGTTTTCCTTAGGACAGGCTGTGCCCATCCCTGGCAGAGTTAACGAGAGACAGACAAAATTACAAAAAAATCGTTGGGGTTTCTGTTAGACCCAAGAGATAAAGAGGTAAGTCACTCAGGAATCCTGGCCTGTGTGTTAAAATTACTTCCTAGTCTCAAAGCTGTCTTGGTCTGTGAGCGCACATGCAGTCCGCAGGTGCCAGCTCTTGTAGGATTTTTTTCAAATTGTGGTAAAATCTGCATAACATAAAATTTACCATTTTCATGCTTTTTCGAGTGTACCATTCAGTGGCATCAAATACACTCACAGGGCGGCCACCCCCACCATCATCTCCTGCACGTTTTCATCCTCCCAAACTGAAACTCTGCACCAAGTTGAAATCAAACAACCACCCCCACACCCCCTCCCCTACCCCTGGCAACCTCTGATCTACTTTCTGTCCCTGGGAATTTGACTGCTTCTAGGCACCGCGGGAGAGTAGAATCCTACAGTACTTGTCTCTCTGCAAAAGGCTTACTTCACTCATCGTAATGTCCTCAAGGTTTATCCACATTGAGTATGTGTCAGCGTTTCCTTCCTTTTTAAGACTGAATAATGTTCCATTGTTTGGATGGACCACATTTTGTTTTCCCCTTCATCTGCTGATGGGACTTTTGTACGATGTAGTTTTTAGATCTAAATTGAATTTGACCAAGATGACCTGTCAAAGGCATAGGCTTGTTAGCTGATTTGCTTTCCTAAATCAAGGATACTGTACAATTTGAAGAAAAATTTTCACTTTCTAAAATCTCATTTTAGATAGGCAGACACACAGCACCCTAACCCCTGACTTTGTCGCTTCCTCTATATTCTTTCATTGCTAATGATTTTTATAGCCTCAGATTGCTAGCAGATGGGGCAGAGTTCCTTGGTCCCTTTTGCTTAAAATATCTCCCTGGGATTCAAGGCTCTCTTTCCATTCCCACTCACCCTCATTACTTCTGACATGGTGATCTCAAGATTCCTGGCACATCAAGCAGCGTATCTCCATGCTCTTGATTGGACTGCAGGAATATTGGCCTGCATTTGGGGCGATGCTGACCTATTTTTTTCCCTGTGAGATATTATAAAAAGACACTCAGCTTTGGAGAGAAGCACTGACATTTTGCCCATTTTCTTTGCCTTTTTCCCCCCACTGGTGACACAATCTGGGGTGTGTTGATGAGATCCACGTGAATCCACATTTTTGCCATGGCTCTGCCCTCGGAGGAAGACTGGGCTGTCCCACTGCCTTATCTCTTCCCTACTCTGCAAATCACCTGGCCATAGGTAAGGGCTCTAGGGCTGGTGTCTGTGAACCAAGGAGCCTGGACATAAAGACTTCAAGTGTGCCCACAGGGACTTGGCTCACGTAGTTTTCAGGAGGTGGAGGATGTGGAGCTGTATTGCATGGAAATGGATATCTCCTGGAAGTAAAGAAATGAACCAAGAATGCCTCTGTTGGGGTAGAAAGATGACTGCCCAGAGACCAAATGCAGCAGGAAACATACCCTCTTTAGCTCACCTGGTGTCAAAAAAGAAATGTTATTCAGTTGCCCACATTTTTATATTGCAGCATTTCCCAAACACATCTAGATGTCCATCTTCTCTTGAGCAATCCGAAGAGGTGCCCACTGGGGCTGCGTTCTGTGCATCTACCAGGGTGGAATCTGAGCGCAGCGCCCCCTGTGGCCACAGCAGGTGCTGCTCCTCCCAGCTCAGGCCTGCCTGGCTCTCCTGGGCCATGGACCACACCTGCCCGGCATCTGTGTTTGTGACCGCTCCGCGGCTACTGTGCCAGGACCTGGAACTGAACGGGCACTCGGTAAGTATGTGTTGTTCCCACGATTGCTGAAGGGCAGCTGCCCGAGAATCCTGGGATGGAGACAGAGGAGGCAGAGAGTTCTGGTGGGAAGGAAGGTTGAATCTGAAGTTCTTGAGTTTAACATTTGGAGACACTGAAAACCACAGCACCGTCCGCAGCCTAGTGCAAGCCCTGCCTTTTCAGTGGCGCTGACCCTGACCTCTCAAACACTGCAGGGCCTCCTCTTTCCACCCACCCTGCTCCTCCTTTTTATCCCATCCTGCCTTTGCCAGCTCAGTTCCTCCTCCTGGTTCCACATGAGGGCTGCACGTAGTGGGGACTTCCCAGGCTGCATGAACAGCATAGTGAGCAAGTCCAGTTCATCAGGAGGGGTGTGAGCCAGAGCATACCTGGAGGACAGCAGGATGGGAGGTGTCAGAGGTTGGCTAGGGTCTGGTAGGGCCTGTCCTCTAGGCTAAGCAAATGGTATTCTTGCATGAAGACAACAAGGAGCTTCCAGGGCATTGAATCAAGGAAGCATCCAAGTCAGGGCAGGATTATCAGAAAGATGTTCTGGGGATAGGTGTATAGAATAGACCAGAACCCCACATGGGCTGGACTGTCTGCCACTCCACGTGACCTGCCTCTAGCTGCCATTCCTTTGGGACCCATCTCTCCCCTCGACTCATCTGGGCCCTGCCTCCACTGTGGCATGTGGAATGTGTCTCCTTGGGTTGCTCTTCCACTTCCTGTGTATCTGAACTGCCCCTCCATCTGTTCTGGGATCCCAGGGAGGACCGGGCCATATTTCCTCTCTCCCTGTATCATCCCTGCCACCACCTGACGTGGCGATACAGTGGTCTGCACCCAGCTGACCCTTCTAAAATGTGTGCCGCAACTGCTCATGATAACAAAGAATCCTGTGTTTGGGCCTCTGGCTTATTTTCCTTTCTGGAATCACGAGACCTAAAATGTGAGACTCCTGTTTGGAGATGCATTCATCGTCCAAAGATAAAACTTAACATGAGCTGGCTGTTTGCTCTAGGAAAGTATGAAGTTGAAAAGTAAAGAATGATGAAGGAATCCAGAAAGGATCATCCCAAGAAGAGCTCTGTAATTGACGATATGATTGCGAGCACGAGGGAAAAGTTCTCAAGTTGTATTTCATGAAAACAGTTGAACCCCAAACAAATGATTTCACTTGCTGAAACATCTGGAAAAGCATTTCACTGGAATGCTATGCTATTTAAGGATCAGGAATGATGGGGATTAGTTCATAGCCTTTGTTCAGAAAGGCATTCATAAACTTGTGTTCGCAGAGGAGGAAGCTTCCCTCTGCAGCAGGCAGCTAGTGGGGGTTGGTTTCCTCCAGCTCTTTACGGAAGAGCTGAAACACAGTGTCCTAATTCACCCCAGTGCGGAGCACCCTGGGATCTTCAGGTCCAGGCAGGGCTGGGGAGGAGAGATTTGGGGCCCGAGGATGGAGATAACTGCCTTCTGGCTCTGTTTCAATTTTTTTCTAATTCCAAATGGTTACAGTAGCAATTATACTAACTCACACACTTCCCACCAGTAGCAAAAAAAAGAATTTAAGAGGTAACATCATGTGACATCTATCTTAAAACTGTTAAAAAAAAAAATAAAAAGTAGTATTGATCCAACAATTCCGCTTCTGGGTGTATAGCCAAAGGAAATGAAATCACTATCTGGAAGAGATATCTGTACCCCCAATGTCATAGCCATTCACTGCAGCATTATTCACAATAGCTAAGATGCAGGAAAAAACCTAAGTGTCCACTGATGGATGAATAGATAGAGAAAATGTGAGACAGACAGATATCCATATCTATAATATTATATATTATACACATGTATGTATGTTATATGTACATTACATACATGTAACATATTATATGTATCACACATACACATATACATTATACATGCAATACATGACATGCATAATACCATACACATATATACATTATATATATATATATATATACACACACACACACACATAAATAGAATATTATTTAGCCTTTCAAAAGAAGGAAACCCTACCACTGATGGATGGGCCTTGAGCACACTATGCTGAGTGAAATAAGTCAGACACAAAAAGACAAATACACATGAACTGACTTATATGTGGAATTTTACAAAGTCAACCTCACAGAAGCAAAGAGTAGAGTGATGGCTGCCGGGGGCTGTGGCGGGGGAAACGGAAGATGTTGTTCAGAGGGTACAAACTTTCAGTTACAAGACAAGTTCTGGGGACTAATGCATGGCATGGCGACTATAGTTAATAATACTGCACTATATACGTGAAACCCTGCTATAGGAGCAGATCTTAAGTATTCTCACCACACACCCATCAAGGTAACGATACGTGATAGGTGTGTTCATCAGCTTGACTGTGTGATCATTTCATTATACGTGTATCAAACCCTCACGTTGTACTCCTCAAAGAGAGACAATAAAAAGTAACATCAATTCTAAAAATATGGTGGACTGAAGAAAATACAAAATTACTCTTTAAAAAAATGTCTGTTTAAGCAGCAAATCCCATCAAGACAGAGCAAGACTCCCTGATGAGGATCCCCACCTCAGGAAGAAATAAAAGGCACCTCCTCATGAATCATTTGATTAAAATTCCTCTCCAGCACCCTGTACTGTTCACTCATTGTGGAATTGTTGAAAATCGGGTGATTTGCAACTCTACACTTGCCCAAATGAAACCAGGAGTGCGACTGATAATTAGAATCCTGGACTCTCTGAACTGAAAGT
>NW_027397120.1:5024370-5116905 GCF_003265705.2 Callorhinus ursinus
ACTTTCAGTTCAGAGAGTCCAGGATTCTAATTATCAGTCGCACTCCTGGTTTCATTTGGGCAAGTGTAGAGTTGCAAATCACCCGATTTTCAACAATTCCACAATGAGTGAACAGTACAGGGTGCTGGAGAGGAATTTTAATCAAATGATTCATGAGGAGGTGCCTTTTATTTCTTCCTGAGGTGGGGAAAATGCAGATTTTTAAAAAGGCACTGTCATGTGAAATACAGCTTAAGTCAGGTATTTCAAACCTTGATCCCATTAATAAAAATTGTGTTGCCAGGTCACTGGAATCAATACCTTCGTGTGATTCTGCATTTTGTTTGTTTTTCAAGTATTTTCAGGAATAAAAACGTCAGCGTTATGCCTGTGGAGAATGTGATTTTCTCTGGAGCGAGGAGTGCAGACACAGGGATTGTTGAGTCCAGATCTCCTCCCACCTCTGTCAGTTCTTAGACTGGCTGCCTTCACTGTGCCAAGAATAATTATTTACATCTTTTAAAAGGACAGCAACAACAAACTCTTGGTCATCTTTGAACTGGCGGGCGCTTGGGTGGCTCAGTCAGTTAAGCATTTGAGTCTTGATTTCGGCTTAGGTCATGATCGCAGGGTCGTGAGATCAAGCCCCATGTTAGGCTCTGCACTTAGCACGGTTTCTGCTTGGGACTCTCTCCCTCCCTCTGCCCTTCCTCCCCCCATGCTACTCTCTCTCTCTCTCTCTCTCTCTCTCTCTCTCTCTCAAATAAATGAATAAATCTTTCAACTGAATTGGAATTAGAAACAGCTAATTAGCCACGAGAATATCAGCAGGAGGAGCGGTCCGAACATTCGGTGAGCTGGGATAAAACGGTTCTGGGGAGTCACAACACACATTGGGCTGGGTTTCAGAATCAGTGCTTCCATAAGGTTACTGATCTGGGAAAGCCCAGACATATATGCACATACATAAACTAGCCACCATTAATTAAATGCCATGGCGTTGAATAAACAGTTCAAATAATGTCAAGTTTCAAATCCATACCCACTAACGAAACAGTCTCGATACAAACTTGACCATGGGATTCCCTCTGCGGGGCCATGATCAGTGAGGTTCGTACACTTTTGTTTGTTTTTAATTGTAGTCGGCACACAATGTGACATCAGTTTCAGGTGTATAAGACAGCGATTCAAGTTCTCTATACGTGACACTGTGCTCCCCACAAGCGTAGCTGTCACCTGTCACCACACAACACTGTGACAATACCATGGACTCTATTCCTTCTGCTGTGCCTTTTAAACCCGTGGCTTCTTCATCCCATAACTGAAAGCCTGTATCTCCCATTTTTGCTTTTAAGTGTACGGCAGACATCAACCCTTGGGAGGTTTTATAAATAGAGAGTAATTTTGAAATTTAAGTGAAAACTGGAAGGTGTATTGTGTTCAGTGGAGTGTGCGGGGCTGGGCTGCCAGTGCGGGGGCTGCAGAAAGAGTGGTGTTTGCCCCGTGCACAAACGTTTGTCGTGTGAGGGGAATGGGTCCCAGAAGCTGCAAAGCTGGGACTCAGAGGCTACCTGCACGTCAAGGAGGAAGATGACGAGGGTGGGCAGAGAGAGGGTCAGGGCATAGATAGCAAAGTCCATTCGGATTTGCCTCACGGCCTCAGAAAGGAATCACACGGTTTTGAGGCTTTGTCCAAATGACTGACATCAGGAGCTTTTTCCAGGAGCTTCTGTCTTGGTGAGGACCCTGGGGAAGGTCCTGTGACGACCTGGGTTCTTAGCAGACCCTCTCCTGGGCACTGGTGGGAGACTGCAGCCCTCAATGTTGCCAGCATGACCCTGTGGGGGTGATGAGAGCATCTCCAAGCCAGAGGGTTTTGCAAAACAGGTCAGAAAAGGTGCCCTTGGGTGGAGATGGCCCTGACCGAAGAAGGGCCCCCCCTTGGGCCAAGCTGGGACACACGGATGAAGGTGAAGGGCCCAGACATCACTCCAGTCTGAAGGGCCTACGTGACAAACAGCTGCCTGCAGAGTTCTTTCTGGACACCACGAGCATCCGTCATCGTGAGGAAGGACCAGGAGGGCAGGGCCTGCCCGGGCACAGGGGTGCGAGTCTCAGAAGTGGGCTGGCCTGAGATGGTCTCACACCCTGGGCCAGCTCAAAGCCTGAGAGGCCCCAGGGTTGACTTTCATCACAAACTCTCTGTCTTACTCACGGCCAAACAGCAACCCCTCTGCGGGCAGGGCCACCGTTGAACCATGCGAGCGGGACAGCCCAGCCTCCTGGGCAGAGGGAGGAGGAGGGGAGCCCCCACACCCGACACCAACCAGAGGGGCTGCCGGTGGGCTGGGAGATGACACCGTCAGTCGTATGTCCCCGCTGTCAGCCTCTTCGTGGAAGCTGGAGGAGAAGAGGAAAGACACAGACGGGAGCCCCGGCTAACTGGAGGGTTTGCAAGCACCACAGAGGTCCGTGGAGGCAGTGGTAGTGAGGGGGAGGGCAGAACCAGGGGGATGCAGGGTCAGCAGGAAATCCCCTTTCAGGAGGGGTGTCCCAGCGGGGCCCCAAACACCGGCCCCGTGCTCAGCACTGCCAGTGAGAGACACAGTGGTCCTCTGCATCAAGATCTAAAGAAGGAGGCCTCCCGGGGGTGCTGCCCCCAGGACCTCAGACCCCGGCTGCCTCCTTGCAGCTGTGTCTTACGGACGGACCACCGCCCCCCAGCCCAGGCAGCCCTTTCCAAACGGGCTGGCCCCTGGGCCCCAGTGCTGCCAAACCTCACTGGGCCAGTGGGGTGGGGACCAGCTTCTCCTCTTTCCCCATGAAAGAAGACAGGGCGCATTGCACACATTCCACATAAGCTGGGCAGCGTCAGGGCTGAACTAGGGAAGTGACCAAGGTCCAGCATCCATCAGGTCCTAAAAACGTGCATATCCTTGGGGAGGAATGCAGCATTCCAGGAAACTTGAACCACTACCAAGTCAGCCATGATTAGGTTTTTCCGTTGGGAGAGAGAGCCAAGTTCCATGTGCAGGGAGCATCTTATTCCTTGAGGGTTATTTCAAAGACACGTCCCAAAAGGCAAATGTGTGTGACTTTGTCCCCAAAGCAAATAAATATTCCAACACATTGAAGGACAGGAACATCATGTTAACACAACAGTGCTCACACTTGGCCTGGCGATGGGGAAGCAGTACGATGGACCCTGTGCACTGGGACTCTTGTCTGCAGGCTGGGCGGGCGCCTGGCACCCTCTGAGAACTTGCTTATAGTGCCAAGTAAAAGGGGAAGGCGAGCCTCATCTTTTTTGCTTTCGATTCCAAGATTATCCCCTGCAAAGAACCTTTATTGCAGAAACCTCATTTCTCTATAATGGTTCCCAAATTTTTCAGAACAAGTGTAAGAAAGAAAGCTGGGTTGCGAACACTAGTTTCCCTCTCCCTCTTTCCATGTGCATGTGTGTGTGTTTGGTTGTCTAACTAGCAAGTATCTAGCTTTCCCTAAGTTATAAATTATGTTCTTAGATATTACTTTATTAAATCCTACAGGCAAGGTTATCATCCCCATGGCAGGAACACTGAGGCTTGAAACCACAGAACTTGCCAAAAATGGCCCAGTTTGGAGGAGCGGGGACCGGGGAAAGAGGAAGGAATCCAAACCCTGAGCCTGAGGTCCTGTACTCCACACACGGGGCAGGTCTGTCTTTCTGAGGTGACAGAGGGTGTCCTGGGCAGCCCCACGGCGGAAAACAATGCTGTGTATCTAAAATTGCTTCCTCTGTTAAATGCCAGGGAACCTCAGACATAGTCTTGATGTTATAATCAAATCGCCTCTTAATATTAATTTGTGCTGATGCTTGCAAAGAAATCCCTAGGAAACCTAAAATATGCCATACATTTGAGCACGTTTTATCTCTCGTGCATCAGAATCCTCTCAGAGTTTAATTTGGCTCATGGTGTAAACAATTCCTCATTTTCATCCAGAATGTGCAGCATGTTGCTATGTTTTCGGGAAGGAGAAAAATCATCTTAATTTATGTAAAGAGAATTCCTAAAGATATGTATAATGGAGTCCATGAGGCGTAAACACCAAATGTGTAAATATCACAGAACTATCTCAGCACATATTGTCTCAGAAATGGAAACAAATCCTTGTGCTGCAAACAGTCACTCAGGAGAACCTTGAGTTTTGTGATTTTGCTATTAATGTGCACGTGTAGGGCGCTGGGAGGCAGAATTCTGAGAACATCCCCCAAGATCCCCACCCCTCGGCTTTCTCAAAGGCTAATCTAGGTGCGCCTGGCAGGGGACTGTGCAGATGGAATTAGGGTTCCTGATCAGCTGACCTTAACACAGGGAGAGCATCCTGGATTATGGAATGGGCTCAGTGTGGTCCCAGGAGCCCTCACAAGCACCAATGAGAGAGACATGGCAGCGGGGAGCACAGAGATACCCAAGCAGGAGAGGGACCCCCTATGCGCTGGCCTGACGCTGAAGGGCAGGGACCAGGAGCCACGGAGAGGGGCTGTCTAGACCTAAGGGACACCCAGCTGACAGCCTGCGTGGGAACGTGGACCCCACCAACTGACCTTGGAAGCGATTCATTCCCGAGCCTCTCGCAAGAAGAAGGACCTTACCAATACCCCAATTTTGTCGTACGAGCCTCTAAGCAGAGAACCGGCAAGATGCAGACAGAAGCTGGGCTGCGTTCTGACCTTCGGAACCAGGCGTAAGCAACAGGTATCACTTTAAGCTGCTAACCGTATGCTAATTTGTCACAGTAGAAATAGGAACGTGATATGGTTGAGTGGGAGAGTGGCCATGAGCACACGCGTGTGCAAATGAGCAAAAGCGCCTTCTCCACCCTCCTTTCTCCGTAGGCTACAAGAAAAACCGTAGAATTGACACCAAAATGGAAACCGCCTACGTGAGTTCACAGGACTTGCAATAGACTCCCCGGGGCTCTTCTTTCTTTGTAACTGTTGTGGGCTTTGTAACCACGGAGGGCTTCACCGGCGCAGAGGGACTGCACACAGCTAGAAGTGAGAAGCTTTTTTCTATCTCTTACTCCCCAAACCATAAGGATTTAACATTCGTTTGCATAGGCTAAATGTGCCAAATATAAAATTTAGGACACCAATTTATCACAAGTGCTCCTTCTAAAGCAATAATTAACATATGTCAGAGTTCCTCACCTCGGCATATTTTTACGTGTGTGCCAAACATGAATTTTCAACATACACACTGCATTTACTTTCCTCGTTCAATTTCTTTTTTCTTTCCAGTGGGGAAGAAGAGAATCCTCAGTCAGGCCTTTCATTAAATTAAAATAAAATAATAGAACACAACATCTCTGTACCTTATGTTCCTTCATAGAAGAAGCACAAAACAAAAGTAATGTGTTGATGATAAATAAGTTTATGGTACCTACACATATTAGCCATTGAAGAGTGTATTGAAACTTGAGTCATAGATTCGGTGATGACTAAGACACCTTTTAGCTGTCCACTTAAAAGAATCCACAAGAGACTTTTAAAAAAATGTCTCAAGCAGATAAAAAGCATTTTTGCTGGGACATGAGTTCCATTGAGGAGCTGTGATGGAAACACAGAGATTAGGCAGAAAATTGTCAATCCACGGTGTTGCAGAGACAAGCACACACTCACACTGCTATCCTGCATTAAAAGCTCCTAATTCAAATGCTGGAATAAGACCATTTTCCTGGAATATATTGGTTCGCATTTTTCCTGCAAATTAAGATTCCTTCCATTTGAGAAAAGAATCAAAGAGGGCCAAAGAATTTCATAAATAAAAACAGAAGAAATGCCTTACTGCTCACTGAAGGAGAGGGAGGAGTAAGGAATCCCGCCCACACTTGAGGGTGATGTTTTAAAATCCCATTTTATGTACACAGAACAGAAAGAATGATGGAGAAAGAATATATTCTATCATGGGCAAACTGCTACCTTGGAGATGGTGTGTGACAGACTTTGAACAAGGACATGTGCCAAATGCAAAAATGTAAAGAATAAAGATATTTTAAGGATAGTGTGTCTCTCAAGGGTTCTTAACCTTTTTGGTCACGTGGCTCCCTTGGGCCATCTAGTGAAATTTATTCTTAGAGTAATACTTTTAATGACCTAAAATAAAATATATGGGAGTAACAACACAATTTTTAAAATGGACAAAAGATTTAAACAGACACTACCAAAGATGGGCATTGAGCAAACAAGCACAGGAAAAGATGCTCAACACCATTAGTCATTAGGGATATACAAATTAAAACTGCAATGAGATCCCATTACTCATCCATACCAAAGGCAAAAATTAAAAAAGGAAAAAAGACTAAAAAAAAAAAAAAAGGAAAAAACTGATAATATCAAATGTTGGCAAGGGTGCAGAGCAATGGGAACATTCATGCTCTGCTGGTGGATAAGCAAAGGGTATGCCCACTATAGAAACCAGTTTGGAAGTTTCTTACCAAATTAAACACACATGACATGCATCCAACAATACCATCCTACTGACTTATCCAAGTGAACTGAAAACCTAGATTCACACAAAAACTTATATGCACATTTACAGCCATTTTATTCATACGTGCCGCAAACTGGAACCCACCCACATGCCCCCCAACTGGGGAAAGATGAAAGGCACGTGGTCCTTCCGTACAGCGGAACACTGCTCGATAAAATGGGATGAATTATTGATACGCAGCACAACAAGAATGATTCTGAGATCCCACACACTACGTGAAAGAAGCCAGACCCAACAGGCTCTGTATTGTATGAGTCCAACTATATGACATTCTTGACAAGGCAAAATTAGAGGGATGGAGAACAGACCAGTGGTCACCAAGAGTTAGGGCTGGGCTTGGAGGGTCTCACTGTAAAGGTACAAGGGATATAAGATGACAAAGGAAGGTAATTCTATAGAAAGAAAGGGGTAAATTTTTTCACCATCTAAATTTACAAACTCTGAGTTTTATCCACAAGCTCTCGAGAGACCCCAAGTTAAGAATTCCAGAACCCAGACCAACATCCTCAGGAATGGGACAGAGAAGAGAGTCCTGTGGCCCAAACAGCTGGCGTTCTCTGTACCTTCTCAAGGGTACAGGGAACTGCTTCAGGTCATAGCTCTCAACCCATCTGACCACACCTGGCAGAAAACCTTAGGGCACACTTGTCCCAGGGAACCTTATGAAAAGGTCACGCTAGATTAGCAAGTTCTTGGAGGCAGTGACCACGTGACTTTTGTGTCCCTAGCACCTGGCCTAGAGACTTGATAAAACCCCATATTCGTTAGACAAATAAAATATCTATCTTTGCTGATTTCTAAAAACACATCAATTTTACCTATTTGCCATACAACCCACACTTCCAAGTAATTTGCCTAAAAATTTTTATTGCATTAATACTAAGGATTTATATAATAATTTAAATGTAAAAGGTATTTATAACTCTATAATTTACATATAGCATACATCGTGGAAGAAATTAACCTGAAAAATTACAGTTGACAGAACGTAATTACATCAGACACCATGGATGCAAAGGACCTCCTAATTTTATTTTACAGCGAGTATTAAACTCCTTCCCCCAAATAGAATGGCTTAGTGTTGTAACTTGAAGTGTATACCAATCCAAGGTTTAATTTTACTTTTCAGATTAAGCAGTACATGTGTAATTTAAAACTGATTTGAAACAGCAAACAATGTCATTGGGCTTACAATTAATGAGGTTTTGACAAGTGAAAACAAATTGAATGCATAAATCTATTCACAACAATTGCTATAGTTAACAAACATGCCACTTTGCATGGCTATTCAGCTCATTTTCTTTTCCTACGGTGAAAGCTGATTTGTGCCGACCTTGACCTCTAACACAGCGCTCAATGTTTTGTTCAGCTATAAAAGTTGGGCTGAAAGCAGGACGATATGAAACTAAATGCTACAATTGTTCTCTGATGTGACACGATGAGTGCAGCCCTTATCTACCAAACACTGTGCTTTCCAAAATGTTATTTCAAAGGGAGACACAAATTCCCAGCACACACCTCCAAGTCTGCATCCAGCACAGGATGTTGACTATTTTTCCCTTTTCATCAGGCAGCCTTGCAGATGGACTCAGGATCAGACAAGCATGCTAATCTAACTCAGCACAGCAAATCTGTCACATGCCCAGAAGAAATGGTTCTCCGTGCACAAAGACCATTAAAAACATGAAAAAAGGAAATGGATCGGCATAGGGAAAACCTCCCACAGAAGGATGGATGGAATCGATATGAAGCGATGAAATTTCATGTATGCATTTCAAAACACTTAAAGAACTGCCGTATCTGCACTAAGTTTTCAACTATTTCCTTCCCGCTCCGAAAGTCCAAGCTCTAAGGAAACACACAGAGGCCTGTCAGTAGTAACAAATGCAATTTACTGAAAGAGGGAGCAGGCCAGGAAGTGGGCATACCGCAAGACACCTAGACAAACAAAACAAGAGCAATCAGAGGATGGTTTCTTTGTTAAATTGAGGGAATTTTAAAGTTTGTTCAGGGGCTTTGTGTAATAGATTGAAAATAAGAGAAAAACAGCCAATCTCCCAAACAAATCTTCTCTGAAGTTCTGCTTTAACCATAAATCTGAAGGTTACCACTAATGGAATAATACGAATCTCGAGGAAAAGAAGCAATTCAGGATTACCGTATGTAGGAAATCAATATTCTAATAGTTTTTGTAGAGGGCATCAATTTTCTTAGCTAAGAAATGATGGTGCTTTCTGTGTTTTATGGTTAAATACAATACAAAATATGGGAAAAGCCACCTAAAAAGGAAAAAAGCCATAATGCTTCAAATAATAATGGTAATACAATATTAATACATAGTACATTAAAATGCACCAGGTATGTAGGAATTGCCTTTCTCCCTGAACAATAAAATTAAATCAGGAAAGTGATGTACTTTATGCCCCACCATGGGATCAGAATCATCTGTATTCTGATATAAATGACTGAAATATCTCATTCAAAAAGGTTACTTGTATTTTCTTTAGCTATATACTTTATGCCAAGATGTTACCATCTCAGAATCATGGTCTGGAAAAACAGAAGGAGGTGCATACATGCTGCCCGGACTCCCAGCCAACATCCCCTCCAAGCTGTTTCTCCTCGGGGAGACCTAGTGTCCAGGTCTGGTGTGCAGACGACCCTGGGCTAGAGTCCAGGCCCTGTTGCCTTCTAGTTATGTGGCCTCGAACAACTCATTTCACTCAATCAAGTCTCAGTTTACGAACCTTAAAATGGGCCGACATCTCACACACACAAAACTCTTAGACTAAAGACAACTCAGTCCCACCAAGTGAACCTACAACCTCCTCCTGTACCCTCTCAGAGGGGGGCATCTTGCCCCAATGAGTATGATTCTAGGAGTTAAAGGATTATGTTCTTTAATAACACAGCCCCTGAAAATATAAGCCTGTACTTCATTTCTATCAACCAATGACCCCTATAGGTTCTAGCACTGGAGAAAAAAGGAGCCGAATTAGTCTACCTACCACGGGGGAGGCCACTCCACTGCACCTGCCTGTCACTGGGCAAAAAGCAACAGGAACTATGAATGCACCTGACCCATGGAGGCACCTGAATGGCAACCATTATCAGACACTCTCTCTCATCTCTTTATTACATTTTGGGAGCAGCTGTCCCACTGGTCTCCCTGCCTGCTTCTAGTTCCTCATCAGCTGGTTCTCTGTGCTCCCATGGCCCCCAGGACTGTTCTGGATGCGCAGAACCTGTCACCAGCCTGGAGGGGAGAGTCTTGTCTCCATCTGGCTTGCCATGCCCACCCTATCCAGGCTCCTGCTCAGCTGTCACCTCGGGGCCCTGCTCTGTTATCCAGGAAGCGTGAAAGCAGTTTGAGGAAATGGAACAAAATATTTCTGCTGTAATGTGAAAGCCTCTTACAGAAGAAAAAAAAATATGAAAGGTGAATCTTCCAAATGTGACTTCCCAGGTATAACAATGCATGCATTTTCACCCATGCAAATGCTCTGAGGTCTTACTTCTTAAATTGGCTCTTTAAACAGCCTAGCAGGTAAGATCAAATAAATACAAGCTCTTTAAAAATTTTAATAGCCCACACTTCCTTCCAGACAAGAATCATTTACAGCAGAGAAAGAAAAAACCCTCAGTGTGTGTGTGTGTGTGTGTGTGTGTGTTTCAGACAGCATGAGAGATTATAAGCAGTTATCTATAAACCTGAAACACTTCCTCACTGTGAGCAAAAGAGGAAGCATAAGTGCTGGCTACTCTGCCTTGAGAAAACCCAATATACACAGTCTTGATCTTCAAAAATAAAAGGGTTAAGAAGTGATTATTTGTTCTCTAAAAGGATTAGCTGCTTTACAAAAGGATTATCTACAGACTTCTAAAAGGTATTAAGCTTAGCCAGTGTCTATAACCACAAATCAAATCAACATAACTTTTCAGGAATACATTAATGTTGTAATACTGGGTACACTTGAGACAAAAAATAACCCTTGAGCTCAGTACAAAGCAGGAGGTAGAGTGAGCACCTGCCCTTTGGGGGCTGCCCTCAGCATCCCCACTCTCTTCCTACTTCCTGGCATCCCTTACACCTGCCAGTGCAGGATCCCACCTGCTGACCCCGCCCTCCACGTACCTGTAGCCAAACTGTGGCAGGGAGGTGCTACGGGCTCCAACCATCAATCCTACCCAAGACTTTGACTCTTCATGGTGAGTCCCAGATCCAGGGATATTTCAGAAGTGTTCTCAGAAGCCCCAGCTGTGAGAGTCCACTGCCAGCCATGCCCAGCAGTATCAGTGCCACGGACCACAGGCCACATCCTTACCAAAAGCTTCCTGTGGCTGCGCCTTAATTGTGGTTCAGAACCTCCTGGGCTCCTGTCCCTTTTCTGAGCCTTGTTCTCCAGACTTCCAGTTGATTCTGAGAACTATCCAGTCACCTTCTGTCCAGTTCCTGTTCTCGTTCAGTTAACCAGAGTCAGATTCGGTGGTGTCCAGCTAAAAGCCACAACTCATAAACTCAGGATGATAAAAAAAAAAAAAAGGAGGGTTCCTCACCCTCACATATTCTTTGGAAAGGGCTGCTCATTCTTGCTTGCATGAACAGGGCCAACCTGTGTGACCAGTAGAATACTGCAGGAAAGACAACATGACTCCTGAGGTGAGGTCCTAAAAGAGGTGGTGGCTTCTGCCTTGCCTTCCCTGGGATCACTCTCTCTGGGGGAAGCCAGCTGCCGGATCATCACGATGCTCAGACAGAGCTATGGGTGGATCCCCAGGGGGAGAAACTGAGGCCTCTTGCCCACAGCCAACATCAGCTTGCCGGTCATGGAAGTGGGTCGTCAAGTCCTGGCTGAGCCCTCAGGTGTGCCAGCTTCAGACGGGTGGGATGGGGCAAGACGGCCAGTCCTGTTCTAGAGCGCAGAAAACTGCGTTAGCCTCGGTCAGAGGAACAGTCTCTTGCATGCCTGGGAATGTGCATTTCCAAGAATCCCCAGGGACTCCTCCGAATGCCTCTGCAGAACATGGAAATGGTGCCGATGGGTGGGGTTTTCTGGCTGTTTGTTCATCACAACAGCTACTGTGTAGCAAGCTCAGCTACAGTTGCACCAACGCTCCGCAACTTCAGATTTAAAAGTTATATATTACCAAGAGTTCTTTAGGAAGGATGAAAGCACCAAGTTATGTGGGCCCGTGCCATGTTTTCCACGGTCTGTCACCCAATGGGACCCTGTTGAACACTTGCCCAGGTTGTCCCGGTTAATCTTGCAGTTTCTGGTGCTTGGGTTATTAAATATTCCGCAAGCACAGCGAGGGAAGGTGGGCAGAGGGAAACATACTGACCGCGGGCTGACGGCGAAATCCTGCTGACCAGTCACATAGCTAGTGACCTTGTGTTGTAAAAACACGTCGCCCACCTTCCCTTGGCCTTTCTGACGAGAAAAGCCATGCCTGTGCCCCTGTAACTCATCCCCATTTAGAGCACCAACTCTTTCTCAATAAAAACCCTTCACAGTTCGTTCTCACATCTTCCTGTAATTTGTTCCACAGCCAGTTTCCCAGAGACATCTTCGGCCTCGCGCACGGTGCTTAATGTGATTTTCAGGCATCTCGACACAGTGTTTCAACTCCGCCCGCCAAAAGGCGCTGGAGCCCTCCCACAGAGAAGTCACCCCCTGCAGCCAGACAAGGCAGTGTTCACACCGAGTCACTGGGCCCTGCTCTGCGACTTCAGGGGGCCCGGCGTGCACCCACCAGAAATCAGGCGGCGGGGAAGGAGCGCCCGGAAGTAGGCGGGACTTCCGGACGTTCACTCCCTCCCCAGGCCCCTGCAGCTCCTGCCAGAGATGCCCACAAGTGAAATGCCTGTGGCTTGGACACCACTTTAGAGAAAGATTGCCACGCCAACAGAGATTGTGAGCAAAGTCTACTTTGCTCAAAGGAGAATCTCTCTACAGAGCCCCTCAAACGGATTCAAAATGATTTTCAATCAGAGGCAAACCGGGCCAATCATTCCATCGTCCTGTTCTTCACAGACCTGCAGCCCTCGCCCTGGGCGCTCGGGGCCAGGGACCCCGACTCCCTGTCCCCCGGACTCGTCACGCGATGAGGCAATTGGATCATCTCCTTGAGCCTGGGCAACAGCAGGGAGAAAACACTGGCTATTTCTTGGACTAGCTTCGCTATTACTCATTTCAGAAGAATGGCATGCCCGCGGCTCTGATGGGCGCAGTACCCGCTCTCGAGGCCTCTGGCCCGGGCAGGAGTGCAGGGTGGGAAAGGCGCCAGGGCACCAGGCGGCCACAGCTGCTGGCAGAGCCATGGCCAGTGCCACTGGGGCCAGGGTCTGGGGTCGCGGCAGTCACCCCATCAACTCCAGTGTTCTGTCTGCAGGAGCGGGAGCTCGGCGGGGTCTGGGTTCTGGAAGAAGAAGCCCTAGCGGTGAGGCTGTGAATGGGGAAAACCAGAGAGAGGAGGGGGAGTGGGAAGGAGGGAGGGGAGCCAGGGAGAGGACAGGCCCCGACCACGGCCCCACAGCCACCCTGTCTATATGATGCTGCTGCCAGCCGACCTTGGCCTTGGTCTCTTTTGTATGCTAAAGCCAGGAGAATCACAGGAATGCATGCTGACCACAAGACAGCCGGAGAGCCGGCAAAAGGGCCCCACACTCAGGTTTCACCGGCTTGCTCTGAGGGCAGCCACTCGGTCATGAGCACCTCAGTGGCAAGAGGGCCCCGGGTGAACACACACCGGTCAGGATCTGCACAATCGGGAACAGGGTGCGGGTCCCAGCACAAAAGGCCTTCTCAGTCCCCCCTGGATGACCCGAGGACCTCAGGGCCACCCACGATGGGTGCCCCCGGCCCGCTCACTACACACCGTTTCTACAACAAGCCTGAGCTGGGCACTGCCAGGCTTCCAGGGGAATCACAGGGGCAGATGCACAGCCAGACATGGAAGGCCAGGCCCCAGGGAAAGATGCAGAGCAGGACCTGTGGATTTTGTTCCCCATCCCCGGCAAGTCTCCCACTGGTATCTGCCGAACGACTGAATGAATGAATGGGCGTCATGTCAATGACCACACCAGCCTCTCCCGTGGCTAGGAGCCTGCTGGGAGTAACAGCCACCACCGTGGCCCGACCTCAGCTCTCTGCCTCTTTGGTTTAGGCCTCGTCTGCCCCAAGCTGTCCTCCTTTTAAAAGCCACCCTTTGGGGATGCCTGGGGGGCACAGTTGGTTAAGCATCTGCCTTTAGCTCAGGTCATGATCCAGGGGTCCTGGGATGGATCCCTGAGGCCCCATGTCAGGCTCCCTGTTCATCAGGGAGTCTGCTTCTCCCCCTCCCTCTGCCCCTTCCCCCCACCCCCACTCTTGCACGTGCACACTCTCTCTCTTTCAAATAACTAAATAAAATCTTTAAATAAAAATAAAAGCAACCCTTTGAACCGGCCCTCGTGAAGGCACTAACACCACGTGGCAGGTTATCTAACAACAGCTCTCTGCTAGGACAAAAGGGGCCTGAGCAGGAGCTTGCAAGAAAGCAGAGCGCAGAGGAGACTTGCCAGGACAGAAGTCTCTTTCGGTTGGGACACTCAGTTGGTCCCTTCCCGATGGCTTGGGTTCTAAGAGATGTCGGCACCATTCAGTGTGTTAGCTGGCCCTGCGAGGCGCCGATGCCTCCCTCCTGACCACCCCCATGGTGGAAAGTCCTGACCTCATTCCTGGGCCCCTGTGAAAGCCCCATCATTCTCCACCCTGGTGTTGGGATTCCCGGGGCGGGGGGCTTTGTAAGACATGCAGCTCCCCAACCCCACTGCACATACCCACGGTGCTCTGGGACCTCCCCTGTGACTCTGATGCACGACCTGCCAGAAGAGAGCACCAGAGAGCCTGTCCTGGCCCAGCTCTGCTCTCCCAGCCCATCCCCATCCATCCTGCATGCCAGTCCCTCCCTCCTCAGCGCCCTCCATGGCCTCCCCCAGCCCCGAGATGGGGCCTCGGCCCTCCTCAGATGGAGACCTTTCCCAGGAAGGCTGGGTGTCCTCCCATCACTGTGCTCCCTGAGCGAAGCTGGGGTCCACCTCCCCGAAAGGCCCCATGCGCCCCCCGCACCTTTCCTCTACGTTGGGGACCACCCGGTCCCTCTGTGAGTTTCAGTCCCCACCCTGCCCTGCCCCCTCTGGGCCTGCATTCCCTCTTTCCCAGAGCAAGCCTAGTGCTACCCTGGCCTCGCATGTTGCTGTCTGCATAGCGAATTCACATACGAAAGTACTGGGAGTAGGCCCGGTCCAGAGCAATGGCTCAATCGTACAGTGGTTACTAGTATCATCACAGCTATTGCTTTATTTACTGCCATGACCACCCCCCTCCCCATATATCGGACCTGGAGAAGGGAGGGCTGATGGCGCTACTATGGGCTTTGTGTGTCCACAGACTTGGTGGCTCCCAGGTCTGAATTTTTAAAATGATGTTAGGTCACAACAAAGGGGTCAGGGATGCTCATGCTGTCTGCCCAGTCCCGCCACCTGCACAGACAGAAGGGAGGGGGGGGCCCTGCTGCATGTAGTGCAGCGTTCACATAGTCTGCTCCCGAGACCTGCAGCCCCAGCCGGGTCTGAGGCTGCTCCACCTGCCAAGATGACAAGCCAGGAAAGAAAGCATCATCTCCTCAAAACTCTTACAGATCACTGCCGTATGCAAAACAACAGAATCTATTACAAAGGAGAATAACCAGAATCGATGTCATCGATTTCTGCCTGCCACTGACCATCCATTCAGGATACGCATTTCTATGTAACAAATAATAAATCACTTGCTAAACAAAACCACGCTACACATAAGACATACACATGCGACAGGCTTCTAAAATACCCGCTGGAAGCAATTTGCCAGGCAGAAACCATACCCAAAAGAACAGGCCTGTGTGACACCGGCCAAGCAGTCAAGAGATAGATGCACAGCAGTGAGCTAGTAACATCTCACCTTTGGGTCCTGCTCAAGGTTAGAATGCACTTCCACCCAAACAGACAAATAAGGTGGGCATTCATCTCATGGAAGTGGATGAGGGGCCTCCATGTCCTGAGACACCCCCCCCCCCCACACACACACACAGAGTGTGTCAGACACAGGAGGGAGGATGAGGGGGTCTGTCCACCGAGGCAGCGAGAACAGGAAAAGAGGCTCATCTGGGTCAGGACAGTGGTGCCTGCAGCAGAGAGTGTGACCCTGGGCAGGTCTCAGGCCCCTCATCACAGGTGGTGACACACTCAGACTCAACACTGAGTCAAATTGTCCGCCAAACCTCAGAGAGTCGATCTAAGGTGAAAAGGTAGAACTCGCTTTGGTTTTTGGTAAACTGAAAAGCTTGTACAGAATACATATTTTCAGTTACCTAAAAACATATGAGCACGGTTATTAAGAAATAACTAGAAATGAGTGTGGACCTATCAGAGGCCAACGGTGGCCAACAACAAGGGTGAAGTTCATGAGCCCATTCTTACCCCACTTCCTATGAGCTGGCTCTTCTGATGACAACAGCCATTATCAAACGACCTGTTCCATGTTACTGTATTGGGAATACTGTCCAATACCCAGGAATGTACACGGTAACCAAAGTTTTAATAAGAAAAATTAGAATGGTTAGCACAGTGAAGCACGGACATTGTCCCAGCCAGGTTGAAGAGTCCCTAGTAAAGTCAACTGTCTGTATTCGAGAAGTCCATTTGGCTCCCCTAAGCCACCTAAAATTCAGCCCATGAGATGAGACCATCATCATCTCTTAAATCTGCATCTGGTCCAGATGCATGCAGTCTCCATAGCCGAGAACTGTGGGGCTTTGGTCAGGCAAGACTTTGTTGAAACCGTAAAAACCAAACCAAACCAAACCAAACCAGAAAGCCTGTGTGCACACATGCATTTTGCTACAGAATGAATTTGCAATCTTTCTCAGAATCTCCAAGGTGGCCATGATTCCAAACAGGTTAAGAACTACTGGTCCATCAAGCAGACCCATGCTCCTCAATGGCTTACAAGTGTTTGGAGATTTCCAGATTTTCCAACCCTTTTGTCTCATCCCCTCCATCCCCAGGCTCCAGCTCCACCCCGACACCTCTGCTCTCCAGACTACTCCTCACTGCTGGGCAAGCACATGGGAGGCCCTCTGTCTTGAATGTTCTAGCCCCGTTTGTTGCTAAGAAAATAGCGTTGAAAACCAAGCCTGTTCTACCCGGTGAAGCCCCTCTAGGACCCCCTCCACATGCCCACCTCTGCAGCCAGCATTACATTTAACACACCCTGGAAGTGACGAGTTCTGCCTCCCATGGACATGGAACACCCAGAGGACAGGCATTGTGACTTTTTTTTGTCACTTCACTACTAAACGCAGAGCACATACACTGTAGGCACTCAACACATGTTTAACATCTCTAACTGTCCCTTCTAAATGACCTTACAGACTCTTGTAAATACAACACACATTTGATGAAAACCAAGAAATATCCTTTGAAAGAATATTGTTGGCTAGCTCAGAGCGAGCCTAGCTTGGCACGATGCAGTACAAAATTATTAAATTTCTGGCTCTTGCATTCTTATGTGACATTGGGCCAAAATTAGGACTTTGCTTAAAGGAATCTAAATGGGCAGACTGATAACATCTCCAATAGAAGACTGAACTTTAGCTGATGTTCGCAACATTAGCAAAAAGTAATTTATTGAATTACTGATGCACTTAATAAAGTGCTGCCACAAGCTTGGGGAAACAGACTGCTGAGTCAACCTCACTTCAAAATTAAGGACGGGGTTGGGTTCCTGTTTCAAAGTATTTTTACATCCAGTACTCAAACATTCAGCTGTTTATGAAACCAAAGCTACTCCCAGAGCCAGAAAAACCACATTCTGAAAAAAAAAAAAAAAAAAAAAAAAAAACAAGCGCTAATTATAAGAGTAATTTTACTTGTAACAACGCAGGTTTGGGGATGACTTGAATTAATGTGGCAGCAAAAGCCAGTTCCTGTTTGATTAGCAAAAGTCTTAGGGCAGCCAAGATCACAAGGGGGCTTATCTTTACCTGTTTAAGAAGCTGGAATATTCTAATCTCTTTGGAAGAGCATTTGCATGGTTTCTAGTCATTAAAGCAGGTGCCCTAAGGCAACATTCTGTTAGCCCAGATAGAGTTGCTGTAAATCCCTGAATGTAATAAAGAGACACAAATTTTCTGGCTTTTGTCCGTTCATACCAATTTTATCCTGTCATTGTGGGAGAGCTTCTGCCTTAGAGACTCAGTGTTTGGGTCTGAATATTAGCTCTACGTGCTGATGCCACCCCTTTGCCGTCTGAAACTGTCCCAGGCCACACCCTGACCTGTAACTCTGGACCACACATGTCTAGGATCCAGCTCCCACTCTGGGTTGAAAGGGAATTTGGAGGTAGCGCAGATGACAAAAATCAAAAGAGAAAACCTCAGTATCCACGAGTCTCTCTGTGTCTCTCCCGCTCTATCTCTGTCTTTATCTCTGTCTGTGGGTCTCTATCTCTGTATGTCTCTCTTTGTCTCTCTGTGTCTCTCTGTGTCTCTGTCGCTGTCTCTCCTCTCTTACTTCCTCTTCTGTATGTACATCAGTGGAGAAGTGTGCTGTAGACAGGAAAGCTCTGGGAAAAAACATGGACATCTGTAGGAATGGTTCTGCTGAATACTGACCTCTTAGCTTAATTCACTAGCACCTGTTTCTGTAACCTAGAAAATGAGCCAGAGCTTCTGTAGGGAGGATCTACTTTGTCTCCACAGGAAAACATGGGGTCTCCAAAGACCTATCCCATCTTCCCTCAAAAAGAGCCCGGCCTTATCACTGAAGGTGTGTTTTGTGACACACTCTGCCCTTCTCCTCGTCTGCCTCCTTCAAGCCTTCACCCCGAGCCCCCCAACAGGAAGTGAGTCAGCACTGGAGCTCAAACGTGAGCCCACTCTGAGGACACAGCCTTTCCCATGGAGGGATTTCCACCTATGCCATATTTCACACAACAAAATAAAGGCTTTATCCCATGACAAGAATCCAGACAAGCGGGGGGGGGGGGGGGGGGGGGGGGGGGGGCTGGCCTCAGGGCCATGACATCAAATCGGGCAAGTGGGTGTTCACCTTTGAGGCTGGCCTTTTGAACTGGAGAAGAAAGGAAGACCAGAGCGCCCGCAGTTTAACGAGGAACCTGCCGGACAGGAGCTCCCACTTCCCCAGGCTCTGTGCCGACGGATGCGCCCTCACCCTCCAAGGGCACTCAAGTGTGTTGGCAAAGGAGTCAGGGCCAAGTCTGCCCAAAGCCAACAGAACAGACCCACGAAAGTCGAGACACAGCCTGAAAAATGCAAAGTCCTTTTGGAGTGAGAAACAAAATAAAAAGGCTTTGTACAAAGGTCACTTCGAATAATACATTGTAATCAAGCAGCCATGTGATAGGACACTCTGAAATCTTGGGTGAGGAGAAAAATGGAACTAATTTGCTCCCTAGTACAAAAATCAGTGACTAATGTTCAGCTGGAAATGTCCAAATAGATTTACTGACATTAATAACCAAAAATTATGTCTGCATTTATAGAATGGAAATTAAGTGACTTGCCTTGAGGACAAAGCAAGTGTGGCAAAGAAGGAATCAGAGCCCAGATCATGCCAACCCTTTGACCGTAGGCCGGCCACCCCTAGACTCCGGGCACAGTAGCAGGCCACTGAGCGATTGGCAAGCTCTAGGCTGGGCTCCCTACACGTGACCTCAATCCAGCCACACGACAACCCTGTCTGGGAAGTGTCACTTCCCCATTAGAGAGACAAGAAATCACACTGCGAAAGGGTCGGTCACTTGTCCAAAGCCTCAGTGCCATGAGCCCCAATCTGAACCCATCCCTCTGCTCCAAAGTCTGTATTCTGAGCCTGGGACTGGGAACCTAGTTCTGAAAGGCAAAATCCTCTTTTTTAGATTTGTTGCTGGTATTCAAAGTAAAATCCGCACAGGGAGAGCCTTCGGCAAGCCGCATCCTCCACTGGTCCCTGCAAGGCCCCCACGCCCATCTAGCACTTCCATCCTCCACCATCTACACTTCACGTACAAGTGCTGGATGCCCTGTGAGTCCCAGGCAACAAGCAGGCGTCCCTCCCTCCCAGAAGAGGACCATGCAGCCAAGCCCAGGCCTCGGGAGCACGGCTGAACGCTGAACACCCATTCCAGTATGAGCCCACCTGCTGGATCAAACTTAGTGGTGCCAGAACCCGAGCCTGGGGTCTAGACAAGTTTTCCTATCAATTCTTCATTCTTCAACCAAGAAACACTGACATCAAAATACTTGTCCAAAAAAACACTTCAGGCTGTTAGCACATAATCAAGGACCATTTTTTTTTTTCCTGCAAACTGTTCCTCACCTCCTGAAGGAGTTTATTATTTGTTTCCGGGCGAAAGAAGACTTTTTTTTCACCTTTTTGGCTCTCTCATACAATATACACTCATGGGCTATATGAGTCAGAGGGTCTTGATTTGTATCGGACAGATATTCTAAAATAGACATCCTTTAAAAATATGTATTCGGTTCCTATTTCATGGGGAACAGATAGAGAAGTTGTTGGCCTGAAACACAGTGTTAAAATTTTTCTATTTCGTAAGCATGATCAGCCCTTTTGAAGTATCTGTGTAGTTGAAACAAAGGCATAATGCCCACATTTCTGGCTTGGAGCCGGGTGCCGTTCAAGTTCAAAGAGGCTGTGAACCACATCAGAACCCCTGATAGAGCCCCTGGATGGGGCGGACCTTGACAAATGACATTTGGGAAACAGCAGCCAGACCAAGAGAAGAAAAGCAAGCTGGCTCGGTAATCCCCAAACTAGGGATCTCCCAGCCCGCATCCTGCAGAAGCCCCAGCCACCGTACACCTGCGTCTGCTTGAGGATTAATAAAATTAGTGAAACCATATTAGCTCGGATGTGGCTTGTCCAACACCCCAACCAGCTAGAATATCATCCAGCACTCTGCTTTGGGCAAAAAATACAGGTGACAAAATAATGAGAAGCTCACCCTTCAAAATAAACTTTTGGGAGCTCTGGGGTCAGTATTTGAAATACAAGCCTGCTAAATGTACCCATGAGCCACATCTTCCTTTAGGTAGATCCTGTACCCAGAGTGGAGGGAGATGTGGCTGAGGGGATGAGCTGGGAATGGGAGGCAGCCCCAGCCATGGACTGAGGCCTGCAGAGTCCACAGGATGCCTGCAGCAGCCATGGAGGGTGAGATAGGTCAGTGCGCGGGAGCTAGGAGGGGCTCGGAGATGGTCCGTTGCCACACTTCCCCCTGTGAAGGTAAGCAGTGCTAAGCTGTGAATGTTTCAGGGGCAGTCCCCAGCTCCATTGCTTGTATGCTCTCGTCTAGAAGTCGTTCTTCTGACCCTGGGTCTACACATCCGGTTCCAGCCCACCCTGCTTCTTGGCTCTGGTTTAGCTCACTTTTGTGTTGTCTCACCCACAGACTGGTTTAATTCAGTCCACGAGCACAGGTTAATATGCATAAAAAATTGCATTTCTGCCTCATAAACCACTCTAACACCAAAGATCGGATGGTGCATGCTAAACAATGGACTTGTTCTTGGAGCACAGGTAAGTGGTGGCATTATGAGATTAAAATACTCAATCACACAAAATTTCCATAATCATTCAAATTATCATGCAAAAAATAAAGTTAGTTAACATGTCACACCTTACTGATTTGACATAGTGCTTCGGATGGCAAGCAAAACATATCTATTAATGTGAGTTCTGACTTTGTTAATTTACTCATTTACATTTCACTGGTTCCTAACGCATGCAGTGCACAACTTCAGGTGTTTTAGGGGTTTTAGCCTGATACAATTTACTGAGTGCCAGTCATCTGCCTTATACTTTATATGTACCACCTGTCACTCTCAAAATAGCCATGTGAAGTAGAGATTATCACTCCCACTCTACACAGGAGAACACTAAGGCATCAAATTCGAATAGCTTGGCCAAGGTCACACCGGAGCCAGGGTTTATGTCAATCCATACCTCAACTCCAAGTGCAAACTCTCAAAGATACATCTTCTACCCTAAAAGCATTGACCACCTGGTAGAAGAGAGAAGCTATTTGAAAAAATCAAGTGGACACAAAATAGAATCTGATAAGTGCTCTAGGACAGGTACAGTTAACTTTCTATGGAACCAAAGGGAAGAGAGATTTTCTTAGGTAGAGGGGTCAGGAAGGCTTTGAGGAGCCTGAGGCATTTGAAGTGGGCTGTGAGGTGTGAACAGGAGTTTCTAAGGTGGAGAAAAAGGGGAAGGAGATTCAGAGCAGGGGCCTGAGAAGGCTCTACCTCGGAGGATCTGGAAACCATGGGGGTGCCTTCAGGGAGCAGTGAGCCATTGGTTCACTAGGACAGAGCCCACCAAAAGAACTAGAGATGTTCTTGAAACACACAGGTTTTTTCTTAGTGATAATCAAATATTAAGAAGGCTGGTCTTTATCCTAATGGATACATCTGTTTCTATTTTGATCGCAGAAGCTCTGAAAGTGTAACTCTAGTAAAGGAATGGGGGGTTCATGGCATTCCCTCACTGCTCCCAAAACTGCCTCCTAGAGGTCATTTGGAGTCTCTCCGGTCCAGCTCAGTCATTTCGGGACATGTGTTCAGCATCACCAGAAGAATTGGCAACATAAGCCCTAAAGGGACCTCTCTCATCTCTCCATGATCCAGTCCAATCTACAACGGAAACGTGTGGCTGCCTACCAACCACAACATCCACTAAAGAGACACAAATTCATCTACTTCAGAAGAGGAGCTCCTAGAATGTTTCACTTGGTCATATGTTCATCTGCCCAATGACAGTTGTGACAAGCCTACTGGCAGGTGCTTGGCTGGATGCTAAGGATACATTAGTGTCCTCAGGGAAACTATAATCCAGTCTCTCTTTCCATAGCAGTGGGGAGGCTGGTGTGATCAGATGGATAAGGTGGGAAAACAGTGGGAAAGTGTTGGGCTGGTGGGGGTCGGGGGAGCACAGGTTTGACTTTGGGAACTGTTGAGTTGGGGCAGTGGATATTCCAGGAGAAACGTCAAGGGGGCAGCTGGGTGTGAGAGTTACTGAGGAGTGGTTTGGACTGGGAAACTCACCTCTGACCTGCAAGGAGGGAGTTTTGAGAAAAGGGGTATCTTAGACTATGATGACAGCAGTGAGACAGAGCCAAGTGGACCAATGGCGGCGTAGTGTGAAGGAGACATATGTTTTGACCAATTGAAACTCATTCCAGCTTCATTACTAACCACCTGGCAACTGCTGTGGATTCCTCAGGCATCCGCCTTCCATATGCCCCTCCAAGGCACCTTCAGCGCCCACCCCACCCCCACGGCTGCTGCAGCCCCTCTAAGAGGTTGATGATTTGCACACACATGTGAGAAGTGGCCTCTGGGCACAGCACGGGGACGAGGCTACACTGCTTCATATTCACTCTGGGCCTCCAAGGGTCCCAGAAGCGTCACGGTGACAGTCATTCCCTCATCCACTTGTCACAACTGATTTGGCGCAGGGGGTCGATGCGATAGGTTTTGGTATGTTTTCAAATCTAAAACCATCGATTCATCCAACGACCTGGCCTTCCCTAGGGACCAATCCAGCTCCTAGCTCACATCAACACAGGGAGAGTCCAGCTTTTGTTTTGCTTTTTTTCCTTGGGGGGGGTACCGATACACAGGTATCACTAACACCAGTGAACAAAGCCCCCTGTCCCTGAGGTCACAGTCAGAGGCAGAGCCATGTCTGGGAAGGGCCGGGTGCTACTACAGGCCTCTAACTGACAGCGTAGTCCCATATCTTGGGCCTGTTCCTATGTCACCAGCTGGCCTTTTCCTCCCTGAAGGCCTAGAGCCAGGGCTCAGAAAGCACACACCCCAACGCAACTGGCACACAAGCCCTGCCCTGTATCAGTTAGGCTGGATGGCCATGGCAGTCAGGAGCCTGCCTTAGCCACAGCAGGCACCCCACCAGGTCATGCCCACTTGTCATGCTGTCCTTTGGCTTAGTGCATTGTTTGTGAGACACTCCCTCCACCTCTACCCCCGCTCACAGTTTAAACCGGAAGGAGTCCTTATTTCACAGAGACAGAATTCCATCAATCCTGGGGACACAAAGACCTCCAGGCACTCTGGCTCAAGGGGCACCTGGCATCATGAGCTGACCCAACACAGACCCACTGATTTCTAAAACAAGCCACCATCCTTGGCTGGTCACCATTCAACTCAACCGGCTTGCACTCTAAAACACAAGCACGGAGCCACGTTCTTCTTTCCTTGAGTTTCCCGCATTGAAACTCAGATGGAGCGGTCCTGATTCAAAACAAATCCATACAATTCCGCAAGCAGAACGTGAACCTTTCTAGAAAGGTTTGCCACGCCAAGAAAGAATTTAGGTCAGGTCCCGCACGGTCTGGCAGGGCTTGGCTCTGCCTCTCTACCGTGGGTTTTCCAGCCTTCCCCATTTGGTCCCGGGGAGTCCGCAGGCGTGGCACCGTGCTGACCTCTGGTCCAGGAGCTCTGACAGGTCACCCACACCACTGACACTGCAGATCTTGGCGGTCCTGTCGGGGCCAGCCCGGCCAGCCCGCCGCCGGGGAGCTCCTCCCCGCAGCACGTCTGCGACCCTCCCGGACTCGACGCGCCCCTCCTTGCCGAGGCGAGGGCGCGGGACCCTCGGGGCAGCATCCGAACGGCGGCCCCCGCCCCTCCCAGAGTTGGCGCAACTCCTAGTCACTTTCTCAGAAGGCTCCTGTCTCTTCCCCTGCATCGTGTCGCCCCCAGCACACCCCGTGGGACCCCCTCTCGCTCTCGCCCGCCTTCACCTATGTCCCTGTCGCCACCCACAGACACGCGCTCTCTGTGCCCGTTTCCCGAGGGGGAGCGCGAGAGCTGCCGAGGCGGTGGCCAAGTCGGGCGGGGGTTCGGGAGCGCCGAGACCAGGGTCGCGCCATCCCCCGCCTCCCGCACCCGGCGCGCCGCGGGGCCGCCAGGGACCCGGCTCGGGGACCCGGCACCCCGGCGCGGCCCCTCCCTCCCGCCGCGGCGGCCGAGGCGGCGTCCCCGGCCTGTTCCGACCGCCCGGGGCGCACGGCCACCCGAGGGGCGCACGGCCCCCGCCCGCACCCCGCGCGCGCTCACCTCGGGGGGGCCGGTCCGGTCGCGCCGATCGCGCCGCCACGGCGGCTCCGCATCTCCCAGGCGCCCGCCCGCCGCCCTCCGGGGCGCCCCTCTGTCCCCGCCGGCGCGAAGGAAGGTGGTGGGGACGCGCGGAGGCCGCGGGGTCCGGGCGCCGCTGGCGCCGCCTCCTGCCTCCCGCAGCCCAGCAGGAAATTTGTCCGGCCGGGTCCCGCCGCCGCCTCCGCTCCCGCTCGGGCTCCGGCTCCGGCTCCGCGGCGGGGGGCGGGGGCAGGCGCAGCGAGGAGCGGGGGCGACGCCTGGTGTCCGGCGTGGGGAGCGCACTCCCGCCGCCCGCCCCACTGGGAAGCACCCCACCGCCCGGGACATCCGTTTTCCCAGGCTGGTGCCCCTTCCGGGGACACCCTGGCCGGGCCCCCACTGTCAGGACCCAGGCGCGAACCGAGGGTGACAGGTGTGACAGGCACTCTTACATATGGGAAAGGCCCTTCCTACCCCCGCCTTGGCCCTGGGCACCAGGAAGTGGCCTGGCTGAGGACAGGTTTGGCTCCTGCAGTCCATACAGGGGAGTGCAGGGCACCCTGTACCACTTCTGGCTCCAAGAAGGAGAGAGAACCGTGAAGTCTCCTGAGCTGGTGTCCTCCTCTGTAAAGAGGGGAGAGGGGTGACCCCGCGGATGTTGAAGGGCTTAATTGTCCTGAGGGCGGTATCCCGCAAAGGGTAAACACACCTACACACTGGAGGAAGAGGGACTCCTAGGAAGGGTCTGGACCTGCTGCTCTCTGGGGACTGCTTTCCAGGTGACTCCAGGAAGCTATGTAAGGGGTTGTCAGAGTAAAGAACGTTCCACCAGAAGGGCAGAGAGGACGCATGTTGCATCCCTTTGGTTCTGAACCAGTGTGCTATGCCCTCTGGGTTGGTCCCAGACCTGGCCTTCCTGAGGGATCTCCCATCCCTGCTATCGGGCTCACTCGTCCGGCTTTGTGAATGCTGGTGAGTAGGTGGCAGTGAGGTCCTGGTAGCCCACCTGGAGTCAGTAGCCAGCAGGCGACTCCTGGGGCGGTGGGGGCTGTTCCAGGCAGAGCTGTAGATCCCAAAAGACTGGGGAGTAATGGGCATCTACTGGCTGAGACCGTCCACAGTGGACCTGCCCAGAGTGCAACTTCCCTTCCACAGGGGGTAAAGAGCCGTGAAACCAGTGGAGATCTTGAACTCATCTTTCCCTCCCTGCACTGCCCAAGCTGTCTCTAGAGGATCTCGTCCTGCTCCCGGGCTTTATACACCATCCATACGCAGGGGACTCAAACAAAGCAGAGCTCCTCTCCACCAGCTCTGCCCCTGCTCCCACCATCTCAGACCAGCCTTGCTCTTACTCAGCTTCTCCCCGAGTATCCCTGTCTCTCCCTCTTCCCCCACCTCTGATTCACCTCCAAGTCCACCTCCTGCCCAGCTCTGAAATGCCTCTTGACCGTGTCCCCTTCTCTCCTCTCCACTGCCTTCCTCTCTTCTGTGATGGCCATGGTCCTCAGCTCAGGCTCATTCCCAGACACTCCGTTCTTTACCAGCCATCCAGGGGGACCCTTACAAATGGAACCAGGTCAGGCCAGTCCCTTGCTTAAGAGTCTCCATTCAGAATAAAACCCAAACTCCTGGGAGGCTCTGCCTGCGTGACATCTCAGCTGCTCTGAGCCCTCACCCCTGTGCGCTGTGTTCCATCCCTCAGGGTGACTTCTGTGCTGGGGCCCAGCGCTTCCCCACCTGGACTGTCCCCCTTTGCACCTGGCTTGCACCTTCTTACTGACTGCCCCTGGAAGATCGCTCCGCACTCCTGTCTGCTTCTGCTTTCTCTGAGATGTATTCATTTGTTCTGGGCAGTCATTCTGGCCCTCCACCCGTGTGAGGGCTTTGAGCTCCAAGATGGTCCACGCCATGCTGGACCACATCACTTCGCCATCTCCCACTCCTAGCACAACCCTGAGAGCCGGGAGGCGTCCATGAAAGCGTGTGGGCTGACAGATCCGAGGAGGAGGGGCCCGGCACACAGCGCCAGGCAGCCTTGTCTTTACAGCCCAGCAGGGCAGGCAGCTCCCCTACCCCATCGCCATCCCCACCCCCACCCCCACCAGGTGCCTGCAGGGAGCAGCCCAGGTTGGGTGGAGCCAGGTAAGCCCATGACATCCCCCAGCTCTGTTTGCCGGCTGCGGTGGCCTACAGAGCCTGGCTTGTGCACATGAAGGCCATCCCTTCCAGGCTCTGGTGAGCACAGTTTTGCTTGTTAACGCTGCAGGGCTGTGGCGACAGTCTGTAATGCAAGGAGAGAGAAACAAGTTGCCTTTGTCAGACATCTGCTACTGGAAAGTCAACAGCCCTGGTAACATGATGAGGGGCAGATGGCTCCTCTCTTCTGGTAGCATCCTCTCTGTTGGATTCTTCCAGGAATTAAGCAATATCCCTTAACTTCTTCTAAAGTCTGAAGACATTCATCCCTGTCACACACAAGCATGTTGTCAGAGGCATTGATGCCAGGGTTGTGCCGATTCCCATACGGAAGCCCCTAGATCCTTCTTAACCCTCTCCGTTCTGCTTCCCTTCCTCCAGCCCAAGGCCCCTGTTGACACCTGAGTCAGTTCCCCTATTCTCATCCTGGGCTTCAGGGACCTACCACCACCGAGCCACCCTCATCTTTTAGGATCCCAGGGCACGGCCCTTGCTAAATGAGCCCCTTCCTGCATTCCTGTTTGACGGCCCCTGGAGACCTCTCCTGCTTGCTCTCCCTGGGACTTCTCTCCACCACACCCTTCAGCTCCCTTCCTTCAATAGGCAGGAGGCTGGGGGCAGTTTTCCCGAGACTCTTACTATGAACCACAGTTATGCATCTTGTCTTCTGTTTCATTTGGGGACTGAGGCTTTGGGCTCAAGGTCAGGCTAACCCAGATTATGCTCATTGCACGATAAGGGCCGGGTAGATGTCAGTTAAAATTAAAAACACGCAGGCCAGAAATGCTCTCTAGGAGGATAAACAAGAAAGAATTGGTATATAGAAACCACGTCGGAGCTTGCTTGTAAATGTCTTACAGAGACATTAACATAAAATTACACGACTTTAGGTGATAAAATCAGAAGGTCTTTGTGATTGATTGGCTACAGGGCAGGGCAAGCAAGAAAAACTGACTTTAGGACGCATGCCCATAATGAGGAAATGCAGGATGGCTCTTCTGATCTCTAGAACGTGCCAGAATGAATAACTCCAATGGGTACAAAACTTTCTATTTTTGCATTACCCAAATATCCTTCCTTGTCCCCTTTTTCCAAGGTATGCCCAAGTAATAACGGTTATTAAGCAGTGAAATCAAGAGAAGGGGACTTTTGCAAGGAGATTTCTTTGCTATCCCAGAAAAACAGGTAGTTTTCCCCTCCTTCAGGTGCTCAGAGCATTTTGACTTTTTTCCCTTGCATTACTTTTCATGATTAATAATATACATATATTAAACAGATCCTATGTGTACAATTTTATGAATAAAGACAAATATATAAAAAGTGAAATGCATATCCCACTCAGATAATGAACATTTCCATCACCCTAGAATATACCCCTATATTCCTTCCCAGGAAATCCCCCACTCCCACCAAACCAGCCCCTGCTCTGATGCTTATTACCTTAGGTGGTTTCAACTGATCTAGACCTTCATATAAATGGAATCATACAGCAGGAACTTTTTTACTTTCAGTTTCTTCACACAGCAAAATTCGGCGGGGGCGGGGGCTTCATGCTTTATTACCTATTATCAGTAGTTTAGGTAACGTATCTGGTTTCTCTACTTGCTTTTAAGATATTCTCTTCATTGTTTTTTTAGAAATGTGATTTAAGGGGCGCCTGGGTGGCACAGTTGGTTAAGCGTCCAACTCTTGGTTTAGGCTTCAGTCGTGATCTCGGGGTCTTGAGATCAAGCCCCATGTTGAGCTCCATGCTCAGCGGAGAGTCTGCTTGAAGATTCTCTCTCTCTCCCTCTGCCCCTCCCCCAAAAAATAAATAAATAAATCTTTTTAAAAAAGAAATGTGATTAAAATATGTCTTTGTGTGGTTTTCTTTGTATTTGTCGTACTTGGGATTGTGTTTCTTTGTTTATAAGTTTACGGTTTTCGTTAAATTTGGAAATTTTTCAGCCAGTATTTTTTTTAATGTTTTCCACCTCCTCCCATTTCTGGGACTCCAGTAATATGTACATGATATCTCCTGATACTATCCCTCAGGTCACTGAGGCTTTTAAAACGTTTAAGTCCTTCCTCTTCTCTGGGTTTCAGTCGAGATAGTTTCTACTGCTGTATCTTTAAGTTTACTGATCTTTTCCTTTGCACTGCTTAATCCTCTCTCTGTTCACGTCCATTCAGTGAATTTTTTATTTCAGATATTGTATTTTTAGGTCATAGAATTTTTATTTGGTTGGTTTTAAAGTAATTTTTATTTCTCTGCCAAGATTTCCCACATTCATTCATCTTTTCCTTTAAATCCTCGAATGTACTTCTTTTTTAAAAAAAGATTTATTTATTTGACAGAGAGAGTGAGCACAAGCAGGGGGAGCTGCAGGCAGAGCGAGAGAGAGAAGCAGCCTCCCCGCACAGCAGGGCTGGATCCCAGGACCCCGGGATCATGACCTGGGCCAAAGGGAGACGTTTAACCAACTGAGCCACCCAGGCGCCCCAAGAATGTACTTCTAATAGCACTTCTAAGCTCTTTGCTAATTTTCACATAGGTGTCATCTTTGCATCTACTGATGCTTTTTGTCCTGATTATTTTCCTGTTCCTTTACATGTCTACTGTTTTAATTGTCTGCTGGATGCAACATGCTTGAGAGTCTGGATTAGTTTTGCCTTCTGTTAGGATATGCAGATAGAAACCCTTTTCTCCAGAGCTAGAGTAGCCCCCGTCCTAAGGCATGGCCTTTTTGAGGTCTGAGCTGAATGTATGAAGCAATGGACAAGGTCTTTCCACTCTCGCTGATTGGAACTCCCGTAATCCCCTCCTATCTCACAGCCCCCTCTAGACACTTGATGATGCACTGTTTCATCCTGATAATGCACAGCTTGCTATTAGATGGAAGACTTTAGGGGCTCTTGTGAAGAAGGCTAGAGCTTTATTGAACAGCTTTGTTCTGCTTCAGTACCCTGCCTCGAACATTCCAGGCTTTCTGGCTGCAAACTTGGATTTCTGTCCTCTGCTCTGAAACACAGCTGCTCCCTGGGTGAGTTTACTTCTCCACGCGGCGGTTCAGAGAGCGTCCCCAGCAGCACGCAGGGGTTGATGGGCTCATCTGCATGTTCTGTTCCTCTCAAGGATCATGGCTGTCCATTGACCCCAAAAAACCCTTTACCACATCCTTTTTTCTCCTCTTATACTTTTTGATGGCAGGAGGATACATTTGGTAACTTTCACTTTGTCATGGTTGTAACTGTATTTGCCACCTTTATTTTATTTTTTTTAAGATTTTATTTATTTATTTGGGAGACAGAGAGTGAGAGAGACAGAGCATGAGCAAGGGGGAGGGGTAGAGGGAGAGGAAGAAGAAGCAGACTTCCTGCTGAGCAGGGAGCCTGATGTGGGGCTCAATCCTAGGACCCCAAGGTCATGACCTGAGCTGAAGGCAGACGTTCAACAAACTGAGCCAACCAGGTACCCCATGCCACCTTTATTTCAAATACTTATGACATCGGTCTATAGTTATCAACATGGATCGCTTCCCCGGAGGCTGAGTCCTCTTCAGTTTTGCATCTTTAGCACTTGGCAAGCACCTTAAATGGCGCTGAGTGACAGATTTTTAAATAAATTAATATTATATACATTAAACATATTTGTAGCAATTCAAGTTCTGTTATGTGCTGTTCCGATTTGCAATTAGTATGTATAGTGAAGTTATGTGGTTATGTTATTTAAATGGCAGTTAGCATTATGCTTAAAAAAATAGGGAATACATACACACAGCTCAAAATACAGAATGTTTTTAAAAATGAAACTGAAAAAGGTAAGTCTTGCTTACTTCCTTGTTCCCCAGACAACCAGTTCACCACTCCTGATACAAGGTCAGTAGCCAGTTTCTTCTCTATCCTTCCAGAAGAATCCTAGGCATTAACAAACATATATACATATGAATTTTCTGCCACCTAAATTGTACTCTATAGATATTTTTCATACTAATGCTCATTTTAGTCACCGAAGTTGATATGCAGGTGCACCAGCATTTATTCGAATATGCTTCTGTTGTAAGCCACTTAGGTGATTCCCAACTGTTTTCTAATACAGAGATGCTGTGAAGAATATCCTTGTTCATATGGCATTCCCCACATATGAGAGTATGTGTGAATAGAGAATACAGGTTGTGTGTTTTTTTTAACAGATGAACGATAATTTGTATGTGTGTGTGTGAGAGAGAGAGATTCTTTTGGAAACAAGTTTTCACATATGTAAGTATGAGGGCAGGTTATTGTTCCATTCACAATTAAAAATAACATTAATTACTTTACTTCTTACGTGATTAGGAACCTTTGATTCAATCCCTTATGTAAACTGATGTCTAAAAATTATGGGTGATACCATTGAAAGACCAAATAATAAAACAATCCAACACAGTTCTGTGATCTGTTTCAAGTGATTTTATAATGCATGGAATACCCTTCTATTCCTCACTAAAGAGCATGTCTCTCAGAAATGTTTACACTCTGGCAAAAGTATATTTTTTCCCTCAACCTCTTTGAAAAACTGTGAGACCTGCAACAGATTTTTAACAGAAGGAAATGACTTCATTTCTTTATTTCACCATGAGATCAGCGTATATAATCCACAGAACATTATCGCTTATGAAATAGTTTATGATCCATCTAATTTTTGCCTTGTATATATTTTCACTTTGCCCTAGGAATTGAGGGCAAAGTTGGTGATCAGATATAATGCAGCACTGAGGTCCTAGAGAGACACTTTTAGTAAATAGGTTATAGGTAGCTATTTCTTATCAGTGGTTGAAGCAGGATAAAAAATTTTAAATGTTTGATTCCTTAAAGCATTGCAATGTTAAGAAAGGCTTTTATGTATAAAAAAGATTGCTCCTTTAATGGAAAATTCGGATCATATCAAGGCAGTGTTTCTACTGAAATATCCCAATAGTACGTGTATGTATGAACTACATACGTTTTATAAGAAAAGCATACATGGACATGAATTAATTAAAAAGAGTAAAATAAATCCTATCACATGTTCCAGAGCTTTGTGTGCCACGAGGTGCATATTTGTGATTTTAAAAAACAACAGCAGCAACGGTCACATTTAATGACCCCCGATGATAAACAGAGAAAGGAATCAGCAGCTTCAAACTGTAGTAAAAAGGAAAAAGCGTAACAGCTTGTCCTGGTGCATTCTGGCCACAATGAGGGCATTTCCTTCTTCGTATCATCCAGCCTAGCCTTTCCTAAAGTAAGATCCCGTATGTGGAGGACATCAGAGATTTTACTTTATGTGCAAATTGTCGTATTTATTTTCAGGTATTAGGAAACTATTACTGGCATACCATCTGAGGTTCTGTTACAACTAAGCTCATGTAAATGGTGTCATAGTCGATTAATTGAGACACAATTCATTCGAAACGGTAAGGACATAGAGATGCTAGTGTGAAAAATCACGGGAGCAGAGCTGAAATGAGGGACTCAGAGCCACCTGCTGGCTGCTGCCGTGACCTTCCTCTTGGATTTTGGTCTGGCTCTGCCCCTGCCCGTGAGGGCTTTGGGCCCGCACTCTGTGCTCTATGTGCAGTGGTTTCTGTACCTCAGGCTCTGACGTGCCTTCCCCTTGTCCCCTGGCCCAGGCTTGGTCTGCCTTTATGCAGCACCCCCTTCCTGGAGGAGTGCCAGGCCTCCCTGTTCCCCAGCAAAGACGTGAGTCTGTGTCCCTGTCACACCCCGGGAGATTCCCAAACCTCTTTGAAAAAGGTTCTGGATTTGCAGCAAGGTCCCAGGTTCAGCCTCCCCAAACTAAGTCAAAGGCAATTCCCCTAATAAGACCTCTTCCCCTGAACTCTAGGCTTTTGGGTGTCTGACAACATCCAAGCTAATAAAATGCCAACAGATTTCTGGGGTAGAGGTATGAGGGGGATGTTGTCACTGTGTTTGGGTTTTTTTCTGTTTGTTTTGTTTTGTTTTGTTTGCAATAACTTGAAGCTGACAGGATAGAAGTTCTGGACAAAGATGAGAGTCTGGGAACTCAGGAGCAGAGGCTCAAGAAACACAACCAGCAGATGGAAACTGAGCAAGATGAGGTGACCATGACTGGGGCCCTGGGGCAGGTGATGCATGAGGCTGCCATTGATCCAGATTAACTTGAGCTGAAGCCAACTTGACTTAGGTCAGAGCTCTAGACATTCTTTCCCTCCTGGATGCATTTGGAGAAAAACAAGATAGAAAGCCATCCAGCCCAAAACTCAAGCTTGGAGAAGATATGAGAAAGTAGGCCCAGACAAGGTGAGCAGGCCCAGATAAGATGTCAGGGAGAAGCACTCAAAATCTATGAGAACAAACCAATGATTGGACAGGACCGCCCACTTTCAGCATAAGCAATGGAAAAAAAAATGCCAAGGGAACTGTGCAAATATATAGCAAGAGGAAAGACAGAGGAAAGCAAACCTCTTCAGGTTGGAAAACACGAAATCCCATGAACAGAATTAGTTTTCCCTGCATACACTGTGCAGGAAATAATAAGAAGAATTTAATAAAACAAGGCAGTAATAGATAATAGATAATAGATAGTGATAGTAATAGATAATAAAACAATAGAGATGAGATGAAAAGGAAATTTCAGAGCAAAGAGAACAAATTAGAACCCCAAACCACACAATTTCAGATTTACATATTTCATATTTTTACATAAATTAGAAAAAGACTTGGCTGAAAGACAAGTTATCATTGTGAAGGGAAGTGACAGTGCATTCAGAGGAAAAAGACAAACCACTAAAGCAATCAGAGAGAATGGGTCGAAGATAACCCAACCCAAGAATAACCAGGGTGCCTGTGGTAAGATTTCAGCAAAGGGAGCTCACGACTCACTGAAATGACACAGAAAAATTTCTTTACCATGAACTGCACGGGTAGAGTGAAAAGAGAAGCCATGAATACAAAGAGAAAGAAAAAGAAATTACACGCAACAGTCTATACAAAGCGTATCCAGGTTACCAGGTGACTAGATCTCACAAATGAAGACTTTTGGAGCTATGCTATTGGGACAAGTAAGTCCCCATCAGAAGCAAGAAATAGGGCTGACCTCAGGCTCTTCCACAACAGCATTCAAGGTCAAAAGACAACAGACCGACATGTACAAAATTCTGAAGGGAAGACAATGGGACAGCCATGTCGTCATTCAAAAATAAAGCCTCCTTTGACCATGATGGAGTAACAGGGACCAGACTGGCCCTCTAGGCTTAAGAAATCAATAGAACAAGGTGTCTGGGTGGCTCAGTCGGTTAAGCGTCTGCCTTCCGCTCAGGTCATGATCTCAGGGTCTTGGAATCGAGTCCCGTGTGGGGCTCCCTGCTCAGCGGGGAGTCTGCTTCTCCCTTTCCCTCTGCCCTTACCCCCTGCTCATGCTCTCTCTCTCTCAAATAAAGAAATAAAATATTTAAATAAAATAAAAAGAAATCAATAGAATAGAAAATATTATACAAAGGAATGGTCTCTAGACACCTGACGTCAGGTAGTATAGGTCTGTGATTCCTAACAGATAAACAAACGAGAGGAGACTGACCACTGCCCCAGGTAGTTTCCAAGGACGAAGGGGAAGCATAAAGAGCCCAAAGAGAGGGAAATGAGATACTGGGGAGGCAAGTGCGGCTAGAACTGGTGGTACAGTCCTGGTGGGGAAGAGGGAGCTGCATAGGAATCCCTTGAATCTTTGGTTGAGTGCAGATCCACACCTGTAGGAGGAAGCTATCTGGGGCCAGCAAAAGACCCACTGGAAAACAGTGTGACCAACACTTCCTGAAGCTTATACAGAGCTGGGAAGAAAGGTCTTGTAACATAGAATCCAGAAAGAGACCCACACAAATGAGGTCATCTGATTTTGAACAAAAATGCCAAGGGAATTCATTAGGAAATAAGCTTTCATGACATCACACTTGAACAGTTGCACATCCACATGTATAAGGAGGAGCTTTAAACCTTACTTCATACTATATACAAAAAGTAACTCAAAATATGCAATAACCATAAATGTAAGAGCTAAAATGATAAAACTTCTGGAAGAAAACATCGAAGAAAAAAAAATCTTTGCAATCTTGGGCTAGAAAACTATTTTCTAAATATCTCATTTGAATCACAATTCATAAAATAGAAAAATCGGTAAATATAACTTCACCAAAATTTTAAAATTCTTCTCTCCAAAGAATAGTGTTAAGAAAATGGAATGATAAGCCAGAGACTGGGGGAAAACAGTTACAAAGCATGTTTCTAATAAAGGACTTACATGCAGAAAACACAAAGGAAAGAACCCATAGAACTCAACAAGAAGATGAACCAAGTTAAGAAAATGGGCAAAAGATTTAAATGGATACTTCACCAAAGAAAGTATAGAGGTGGCAAATAAGCACATAAAAAATGCTCAGTTATTCATATTAGTAAAATGCAAATCAAAACCAGAGTGAGACACTACTAAGCACTCATTATAATGCCCAATTATAAGGGACTGATAACAGCAGGTGTTGGAGAAGATATGGAGCAACTGGAACCACCATGCTCATCGCTCGTGGGAATGCACGTTAGCACCACCCCTTTGGAAAATATTCCGTCAGCTTCTTCTAAAGTTAAATGCATTGACCATATGCCCCAGTAGTTTCTTTCTTTGTATCTATCCAAGAGAAAGGAAAGAAAATATCCACACAAAGACATGTACATAAATTTTCATAATAGCATTATTCACAATAGTTGATAACTTGAATCTACCCAAGTGTGCACCAATGGCTAAATGGATAACAAATTTGTGGGTATTCGGATGAATCTCAAAGCAAGCCAGATACAAAAGATTGCATACTGGAATTTATCATTTCTATGAAATTTTAGAAGAGGCAAAACTGTAGTGATCCAGAAAAGTAGATCACAGAATTATTGCATAGGTAAAATGTATAAGCAATGCAATATTTCCTATAAGAATGACCACCATTTAAAACCTTAATAGTCAGCCTTTTCTAGGACTACAGACAGGAGAGCTTTCCCATGCATTGCTGACAGGATTATGAACTGGAGACCAATCTGAAGGCCAATTTGCATCTGGTATAAAAAATCCAAAAATGTTTATCTGAACCAGCAGTTCTTCTCCAGGAATTTATCCTGAGGCTATAATTAACAATCTGTAATCAGACAAATTTAAATGGGCAAAAAAAATAACAATACTTCAAACATCCAAAATAGAACATCGTTAAATGAATGAGGGTAAATCCATAAAATGGAATGGCATCAAGTGACATCAAATGTTATAAACCTTTATAAAAGTGGCTTATAAATTGACTTGCACAGAAAATATCAATAAAATCAAAGAGTAGATATTGTGAGACTACCTTCTCTTATCAAAGTTACAGAAAAGTAAAAATAAATAAAAAATAAAAATAATATCATAAAATTATTTTACAAACTTATTCTTCAATAAGGAAGAAAAAAATACAATATTAAGATGTTACATGTCAATTTACAAGAGACTCTACATAAAACCCGTGGGACTTGGCCAAAGTCCTCTACTGAAAGGAAAATTCAGTTTTAAATATTTTCATTATTAATCCCACAACAAAATAATTAAGGAAATAAAATATTTATTTCAGAAAATTTAGAAAGAGAAAAGCAAAATAAATGTAACAACAGAAATTCAATACTGACAGAAATGACTTTTAATGTTAAAAAAATAAACCGAAAAGAATGGAATATATGTAGAAAAGAGCAGAGAAAATGGAAATCATTAATTCAGGTGACACCCAGAGTCCTCATTGTCACCCTCCCCTCAGGGACTGTGAAATAACAATGTACCCTTATGGAGTACGTCACTTTTCCATTTTAAAGCAAGCTGGAGCTGGCTTGAATGTGTAGACAGCCTTATGACTTTAGAGTTGAGATACCAAATCCAGGAAGCACAATGTATAAGACTGAAATATTTGACTGACTACAAAGACCTTTTTAACTGTAGGCAGCAAAACATCCACAAAGATGTAAAAAAACAAAACCCCTATCAGTATGTGAAATACAAACCACAAAATGAATATATAGACTTATACATATATATTTGTTAAATTTATATATCTCATGTGGAGCTGACCCAGGTTAATACTCTTACTGTACAATCATATATAAAAGAGCATCTCTATATAATAAATGAACCAACACTGTCAACAGAAACTTATGCAAACAAAAATACCAATGGACAATAAAAATATGAATATAAGTAAACCCTCAATGCTCCTTTTTTAGCAATCATACCAACAATCTACTTCTCCTCTCCCAGCTTGTGAAAGGTGAAAAGGATTAGTAATAGTGTGTGGTGATGGGGTTGTGGGAAAATAAGCTTTCTGCACAAAGTGCTGTTGGCCGGTGTTTAAACTGGTCCAAACTTTCTGCTGGTCTGCACGCACTTGTTGACTCAACAGTTCTGTGTGTAAGCATTCATCGCAAAGAGACACCTGGAAAGGCTTACCAAATTGAACATAGAAGAGGCATCATCACACACCATGGGTGCAGCAGTGAAAAAGTGGAAACAACTAAAATGTCCCCCAAAAAGATATGTCTAAGTAAATTATGATTACTTGGCACAATGGCAAAACTGATCAATCGGGTGAATTGTCCCATGACAAATTGTGGAGATTTGTGATAGCGCATTTTAGAGTTGAACATAAAGTAGAACTTGGTTTTAATATGAATGTAGGCATAGACATAAAGACGTGGGGATAAAAGTCTCTGCCCAGGTATGAACAGAATTACTTCTTCTAGGGTGAATTTTTAATTGTATTTGCTTTCATCTTTATTTTCGTTAGTTCTATTTGATATATTTTTTGTAATGAGCATATCTCATCTTCCTATCATGATATAAAATTCTTTCACTCTGGAAAACGGGCTCAGGGACGCCTGGGTGGCCCAGTTAAGCATCTGCCTTCCGCTCAGGTCATGATCCCAGGGTCCTGGGATCAAGCCCCGCATCAGGCTCCTTGCCCAGCAGGAGCCTGTTTCTCCTTCTGCCTGCCACTACCCCCCTGCTCTCTCTCTCTCTGACAAATAAATAAAATCTTAAAAAAGAAAGAAAGAAAGAAAGAAAGAAAATGGGCTCAAAGGAATAACTACTGAAATAACTTCTTAAAAATGTAGTCAAAATACTTACTTGGAAAAAAATCAGTTTTCCCAATAATATACAATGTTGTGAAGATAGAGTAAAGCACGCCCATTCAACTGCGTAAAGTTGGGTGGTCAGATAGGTAAGAACTTTTCTAAAGAGCAGCTGAGCAAGGTGTAGCAACGGCATCAACAAAAGTTCACATGCTTTGACTCACTTCCAGAAATCTAAGCCAGGAAATACCCAGAGATATGGACAAGGGTTATGTAGAAGGATATTCATGCATGTTTTTTTTTTAAAGATTATTTATTTATTTATTTATTTGAGAGAGAGAGAATGAGAGATAGAGAGCACGCGAGGGAAGAGGGTCAGAGGGAGAAGCAGACTCCCTGCTGAGCAGGGAGCCCGATGCGGGACTCGATCCTGCGACTCCAGGATCATGACCTGAGCCGAAGGCAGTTGCTTAACCAACTGAGCCACCCAGGCGCCCACATGCATGTTTTTTTTTAATCATGAATTAAAAATCAAAAAAGCACACATATCCTCAATAGTGGAGTATTTGTTCGTATGTCTCCAATAACTTGTTTAACAAATATTTGCTGAGTGTCTGCTCTTTGACAGACCCTGGGGTTTAGTGGTCAGCAAAACAAACATGTCCCACCTCCTGAAGCCCATAGTCTAGTTCTTCTAATGGGAAAGACAGATGACCGACTCATTCCACCAAACATAAGTTAGGTGCTATTCAAGAAAAGTACAGGACAGGGGCGCCTGGGTGGCTCAGTTGGTTAAGCGACTGCCTTCGGCTCGGGTCATGATCCTGGAGTCCTGGGATCGAGTCGGACAACGGGCTCCCTGCTCAGCAGGGAGTCTGCTTCTCCTTCTGACCCTCTTCCCTCTCGTGCTATCTCTCATTCTCTCTCTCTCAAATAAATAAAAAATAAAATTTTAAAAAAAGAAAAGTACAAGACACAAATGTGCATATGCGCTATTACTTTATATCAAAGAATACGATAAAAAGAGGAATATAAACATGTTGTGAACATCTATTTACTATCTTCAGAAGTGATGTGCTTGCCAAATGGAGGAGTGTCTCTGAGAGACAGGCAGAAAGGATCATTTGTAAACCATTAGCCACTCAACAGGGAGGAAGGAGAGGCGGCATAAAGACCTAATGCAAGAATGTTCAGAACCATTTCCATCAGAACACTAAGGACAAATAAAGATGTACCCTCTCAAGTTATAATTTAAATAATGTGCAAATATGATCTACTTTGGAGGAGGAAATTTGAAAGGTACACCTCCTTAGTAAGATCTAAAAGTAAGGAGGTTTTCAACTTTGCTCTTTTCATTTCAAAGTGTCTTCAGCAAACCCTTAATCTTCTTAGTGTTCCTTTTTGGACTGCTGTTAGGGTCTCGTCCTTAACAGGTAAAGCAAGTCTATGCTGTTGGCTGCTAGAACAACATTGTGGGAGGACAGGCCCTCATGTGTTAGGGATTCTAGTCCTGACATGGTAGGCTGAACTTGCTTCGAGGGCACGTGACGAAGAGTTATAAATTAATCGTGTGATGGAGGAAGTCCTTAGGAATACCGTGCCTGCCCCTTGTTTCTGCTGGTTGGCGGTCACCATGGCGACCTCTAACTCCAGACCAAAGTTCAGCCGCTGTAAATCTTTATGACCACACTCATAGTCCAATGTTCCTTGGGGCATTTTGTCCCTTGAAGAGCTAGCTTTTATATTTTACAAGAACCTTTCATTCGGACTCCTTTTCTAAATACTGGAGTCCAGATGATAAGGTCCAAACATAGTACAAAAAATCGTTGCTTTCTTTGTTAACCACAGGACCCCTACTTTCCTGAGAAGATGCCAACGACAAAGAAAACACTGATGTTCTTATCGAGCTTTTTCACAAGCTTTGGGGCGTTCATCGTCGTCTGCTCTATGCTTGGGACCCAAGAATGGGTCAGCAGCATAATTGCCATCAGTGACTCTTCTTCAAACGGTAGTCTTGTTATCGTCTATGGACTCTTCCGTGGTAACAGCCGTCAGGAATTCAGTCATGGACTTGAGGAATCAAAGAAGGACTTTGGAGGTAAATGAGAAATTAATTTGAATGGGTATAGCGAGATTGCATTAACTGGGTAAGACTCATGTCATCCTCTCTTTGGGCCAAATAACTGTACAAAAATTTTTCCTTGTAAGCTCTGAGATGGCTTGTAGATATGAACATATATTTTTAATTTTGAAAATTCACCCACATTATTATTTCAGCTTCCTCGGTTCTGGTTGTGTCTGTTAGCACCACAGTCTAAATAATTCTGGCGGAGGCTCTGTTGAAGCAAGTTTACTGACAAGTAAATAATTAAGTAAGTATGTCTAGCAGGAATATGGTATCCAACATAGGATAGTAGGAACAGCATTTTTAGTTGTATCGACTGCAGATTTTTATTCATTTTTTTCAAGATTTTATTTATTTATTTGAGAGAGAGAGAGAGAGAGAGAGAAAGACAGCATGAGTTGGATGAGGGGCAAAGGGAGAAGCAGATTCCTTGCCAAGCAGGGAGCCCAATGCGGGGCTTAATCCCAGGACTCCAAGATCATGACCTGAGGAGAAGGCAGATGCTTAACTGACTGAGCCACCCGGGTGCCCCTAAAAGCAACATTTGTAAATTATTTAGCACCTGGGCTGGACTCTGCATCAAGCAGTGTTGCATGCAGGTAGACAGGCATTATCAGCCGTGACTCAGTCATTCCCTGCTGACTTAGAAATGTGTGTCATTTTCCACCTCATACAAATGTAGTATTTAGTTTGAGTTTGAACCTTAAACACTGAACAACGTAGTTCTATCTCCAAGTTATGAAATTTGCCTCTTAGACATTAGCAAAAGCAGTGTCTTTTCCAGTGGTCCAGTAATGTTACATGCCTCCTCCAGTACCAGCCTCAGCATCTCAGGAAAGCGAGGAATATTCCCTCTGCAGCAACCCGAAACTAAGACTTTCAAACATGCAGTCACACATTCAGTATGTGAATAGCATTTTCAAAACCAGAATGTGTACCAGTTCCTGAGCCTCCAGACACCCTGAAAAATTTTTAAATATGAGATAACAGCCGGTGAATTTTTTGATTTTCATGCTGTCTGTTTGGAACCAGTTGGTTCCCATCTGAGAGACAGGGCTTCAGTGAGAGCCCTGATGGCCTGTATCAGGAAAGCTCGGGGAGGCCAGGGCAGGTCCGAGCCTGACTCTAAAGCCCTGTGTGAGGGAGGTGAGTGGCATGGTGTGGAGATCGCAGAGAGAGGCATAGTCTAGATCAACCCTGAGGGCACAGGGCCAAGTGGGCACCATGGCACCATATGGCAGCACGAAGGAGGCACACTATTTGCATTTGCATTTTATTCTTTGTAACCGCAGAGCTATGGTCAGCTTTCTCAAGTCACTGCCCAGCGTCCAGGTGCTGTAGAAGAGCAGCGGCCCCCCAGTCAGGGAGGGTGCAGCACAATTGCTCTGGCTGATGTCCGCTGAGGGCTCCCCGGAGCCTAGGGGTTGTTCACTGCTGAGGGTTTTAACGATCACTGGACTTGGAACATTTGTAAATGGCTCTCTAAGATATGGGAAAGTCCTATAACTAGAACGTATATCATGGCGTTCAGCTGCTGCAGACCCCAGGATGTTTTCCCTTGAGAGCAGAACTGGAGACTGAGTATAGCTGCTGCCCAGCTGGTTTCTCGGGACCACATGGGGCTCATCTCAAATCAGAAACCAACCGCTGGCAGCAAAATAAAATCTGTATAAATGCCACTTCCTTCCCCAGCAGTGATGCATCAACTTTTCCATTTAAGATGTTAACATTATCAGCTTCTTGCCCAGGATGAGGTCGCATTGAAAATCTCCAAAGAGGAGTGAATATTGCAAAGCTCGCCTATATTTCTGCCTAGGACTTATCACATTGTGCCAATCTGGGCTGTAGATTTTGAGATGACAACACAGTACAAAGTGACAATGGCTGATTTCAGCATGCCAAAAGAATCCAGCCACCAATAGGTCTACTGATGGGGAAGATAATCCGTCGAGCCTGGCAAGGAAACTGTCCAATACGTGACTAGATTATGTGGCCAACTCAGCCCAACAGGAGATCTACTAGCTTCATCGGGTGGCCTCTCGGTTTGTCCAATATCCAGATGAAAAGTTACAGTCCTTGTGTCTACCAGTAAGCACTTTGCTTTTGCTACTCCAAAAGTTCTGGATATTGAATTTCAGTCCAAAACACTTCCCTGGGCAGCTGCTCCATGAGGGAGGGGATGGGACACACCGAGAGGCACTGCGCATGGCTCCTGGGCTTGGTGAACTCGCCATAGCTTCTCTCTAGAGAAAGGCCCCTGTCAGTTAACTCAGGCAGAGCAGGTCACTCTGACAGCGAGAGGAAGTTGCACCCAATCTGCCCGTCCCCCCAGGTCTCTTTTCTCCGCCTACCCCGTTTGTTCTCAGGGGACTCAAAATTGCACTTATTGGCCCAAGCTTAAAAATAATTAGAACAGTAAATCTGCTGCAAAAATCAATTAATTGCAAGGAGACAAACCAATGAGGCTTATTTCTTCCTTAGTACTTCTACTCACCAACCCCACCCCCCATATACTTATACTTTTCCGAGGAGAAGCAACTTACTATTTGTCCCCAGAGACATGGCCATGTTGGGTGATGGAGTTTAACAGGGCAGAAAATGCGCTCCCCCTCCTTCTCCATGAGAGAACCCAGATAAATTTCCCAGAGGCTGGGCATGACGGCTGCAACTTCTTGGAAGACCTCAAAGGCTCAGCTTATCAGGGGTATACTGTGGTCCCTGGGTTGAGGAATCTACCGGGTAAGGCTCCCTGATGACCGGCTGTCCGAGGAGAGGGTGCGGGCAGTTCCTGCCCACCCACAAAGCCACAGGCTCTCCCTCAAGGTCTGAGGACTGATGGGAAACCAGAGCCAGGAAGACCCTATGGCAAGGGGCTCCTGAAGGGTTAAATCTCCATGCACAGAAAGCCCGATGTCCAGATGACCCATTTCTGTACACTGTCCACTGCCCCCAGCACATTTTCTGCCTCCCAGCTGTGGGAGCGATGGCTCTGTCCTGAGGTTGCCAGAATCCGGGCAATTAGTTCCAATTGTGAGGTGGTTTTCCCAATTCCAACGCTTGGCCCTGAAAAAGAAGAGGAAAGAACGGAATGTATTTGCTAATTTTGTAGGCCAAGAGAAGCTGTCAGATGCTGGAGGTGGTTATTCTATTTCATTCTTGCCAACTTTCCCTGAATTTCCAGCTTTCATTGTCTGAGTTCTGAGCCAGGAGGGGGCTGAGAGATATAACTGTCATACCTGTGTGGCAGGAAATTCAGATGCCGAAATAGAATTTTAAAAGACGGCAGTTAAAATTAAGATAAATTGTCCCATTAATACAAAGAAAAGTATGAGTCAGTAGGCTCCAAATTGATGCCCTTTGAAAAATCGTGTCTGTTAAATCTTAGCAACAGTCAAAAACAAAGCCTAACCTAATTGTCACTTTCTAGTTTACTCTGAAAAAGTGGAACATTCACCATTTGCAAATGAACATCCATTTACAGCTTTCAGTAAGTGTATAAAGCAGAAATACTTTCCAGGGCACGCCAGAGATGACATTCTCCCCCACACTGAAATGTCTATTTTTTAGTTAAGTATCCAAATTATTTCTTATTGGCCAAACACAGAGTTTATTTAGTCCCCAGCAAATTTCTGATTAGAGCTTCAGGCTTCCTCCTTGTGGCCTGGGAGGAGCAGGGTGATTGGGATGGGAAGCAGTTCTTCCTCATGGTGAGCGCTGGAAACTTCCCAGCATTCGACCCTGCAGCTTCGAACAGGTGCATCTCACTTCCCGTTTTGCCCTAGTCCTACTCTCGTGTCATCATCCACTCGTTTCAAGACAGGTGTGCGCTGCCTTAGACCCATGAGAGTCCCCCCACCCCGGCATCTCTGCAGCGAGAGTCTCAGCCTGAGCTCAGGGCCTTCGGAAGAGCCCAGCCCACGCGGTTCCCCAGAGGGCAGGTGGCCCATGGGACCCCAGCCATCACCCCCCGCAGGCCGTAGGTGGTGGCAGGCAGGGCCACGTGTTTTATTTAACCTATGTCATTACAGTTCTTCCGCCGGGTGGATCCCACAGAGGGCTCTGCTGAGGACTTGGCCTAGCCTGGGGGTCATTAGCAGAGGTTGTGAAACCGTCCAGTCACCGCTGGGTCTGTGTGAGCTGAACTTTGCTCCAGGCCCGCCTCTCACCGAGGAGCAAAATGTTCTCGGGCCAAGGGCGGTGACGTCATCGGGTCCATATTGCTGGGCTGATAGCTCCCCACTTCCGGCCTCTGTGTTCGCCCAGGGGGTTCCCAGGGATGCGTGGCCGCGCCTGCTCGGGGCGCCTACAGGTCTCCGACTCCGCTCCTCTTTCCACCGGTTTGGTTTCTGTAGTCTCTCCTTGCGCACTGTCCAGTGGCAGAAAACCTGCCTCCTTCCCAGAGTACTACCGATTAAACATAAACATCAGAATTAACAATCTAGATGCTCAGAACTGGAGAGAGGAGAGACCGGGTGCAGGTGTACGCGCTCTGAGTGGGGGGGGGGGGGGGCTCTCTGGCAGACGTGTTGTGGGGCTTTGGAGTCAGAGTCAAGTGTGTGCAGAGCAGGAGCCAGGCGGGCAGGAGCTTTGGAGTCACGCCTTACAAAGAACATTCTGGAGATGTGGGCTGTTAATCACATTGGGGTTTGTCTTTCTTCACTGACGACGGAGGCTGCCAGACAGAGAGGAGCGAGTAGATTCTGCGTTGTCCCAGAGGAAGCAGAAGGACTCTGGGCAAAAGTCATAGAGACGCATGTTTGGGCCCAACACAATGAAGAGCTTTTATTTATTTATTTATTTGTGCGTTGTCATTTTTTTTTTTAAGTCTAAATTTTAGTTAACATACAGATCAATGTCGGTTTCTGGAATAGAACTCAGTGATTCATCACTTCCCTACGACACCCGTGAAGAGCTTTTAAATAATGAAGGCGACACGGCATGGAAGGGACCACCTTGCAAAGAGCGAGCCCCTTGCTGCCAGGACACATGTCAGGAGCAGGCTTGGCTGCTCCTTCCCTGGCACACACCGCGTCCTGGGGCCCCTCCAGTTCTCAGGGACCCCGTTTTTTGGAGCACTCTGGTTCAGAGAGCGAGATAAGGAGCCCCCAAGCCCTCAAACGATATCTTTCCTGGCTTTTCTGGTTTCTGTTCTTTAAAGCTGCTATGTGACAAGGCTGGGGGTGGCCCCCCACTCTCTCCCAGAGGCCTGGGAAACAGGAATGGAAAGAAGAAAGTTTTTACTTTCTCTCACCAGACCTCCCCCGCCCATCACGGTTCTTACACCTCACAATTCCCAATGACTTTGTTGGCATCTTACGATGAACTCTGAAATCTTTTCCCCGGATTACTTTTTCTCTATATCATTGTGGCTTTCACAGAACATCCTGGTAAACACTTTATTTAATGTGGTGGCAATCACCTAAGGCCCTAAAACACACCCGCAGCCTTTGGGGATGTTTTATAAATGCATGGCTGGGGTTACAGGTAAGTGTGGGGACAGCATGCCTCTGGGGTCTGACCATTTTGTGTTGTAAACAAAGGAGCGAACAGGGGAAACATTCATAGGGACGGTGGCTGGTTGTGGTTAGAAACAGGAGGATGGCAAAAGCAGGAACTCGTGGCTAACGGCCCAGGGCATCTGTGTTTCATTTGGCACAAATGCATATCCATGCCTGGAGCTCCTTTGCACTTAAGAAAAATGCACATTTTATAAAATGTTGTGTGAGCTCAGAGGAACTGAGCTTGGGAAGAATTCTGATGGCTTACCCAGGGGTCACCTTTTGCATTTAAGCCACAGGGGCACTGGGTCCTCTCTAGCTCCAGGGAAGTGACGTCGGGAAGTGTGGCCGACAATTCGGTTGTACCCACAGCAGTCTTCTGCTTGTCCCCAAGGCCATCTTTGCCTCCCAGCTCCCTGGTCACCTCCATCAGCCCCCCACTCCTGGCCTTCTGTGTAATGGGCTCACCTCCGAAATCTCTGGGTGTACCAGATCCTCTCAGTCACAGGTTTTCAGTAAGTGTCCCCAAGCGGAAGCGTAGTAGTGCTCTGAGCAAGAGAACACCATCCATAAGGAGGTGACGCCGGCTGTCAGGCATCTGAGGCCGGAATGCCCTGAGGAGGGGTGTCCAGCCCTGCCGCAGCTTATCAAGGAGGGCACCGTCTTTTCTCGGGGAAATTAAAATTGGGCTGGATAGCCAGTTATCCGAAGTCCTGTGGTTGCACACATGCAAGCGGGGAATGAGGATCCCGAGGCGCCACCCCTTCCTGTTGGCGCACACCTGAGAGGTGCCTCCTGCAATTCCTACCCCCAGTGCCCGAGAGGAGAGAGTGCGGGGGACTGCCAGGGTGCGGGTGGCATAGCCCTCGGGTCTAGGGCTGGTGTTTGCTTTTTTGTGCTACGTGCTTACCACCCACTGTTTTAGTTTTAGAGAAATTGAACAATTCTTCCCAAAGAACGCTGCATTTGGTGGTTATCCTGTTCCTGGTCCTCAGCCTGTGCACTTTGCTGCTCAGCTCTGGGCTCACCTTCTACAACAGCATCAGCAACCCCTATCAGACGTGTTTGGGGCCAGTGGGCGTGTACACCGGGAGCGGACTTGGTGGTGAGTATCCCCGGGGACACCGGGCGCTCTGCTGACAAGCACGACCTCTGTGTCTCTGTCTCTCCGGTGCTCTGTCCCACGCAAGAACACACACGATCCCAGGGGAGCCGTGGAAACTAGGCAGACCTAGTATGTGCCAAGTTGTGTGCTGGGGCCCGGGGTTTATATCTGTAAACCTACAGAATTTATGAAGCATCTTGGAAATAAAATTGTTTCAGATGCCCTGGTAGAGAGAGAGGACGTACCTGACATGCGGACAGGGTGTTAGCTGTTGAAATACGTAACATAAGCCAGTCTTTGCTATTGAGCACCGAATGTAAGGAGTTAAACACAATGCTCCTAAATGGACAAAACAGTCACTGTTGACAACTATACTACTGCTATGTGCTTAACTCCAAATTAGGTTCCATATAACGTATGGAAGTACACACACACATACACACATACACATGCACACAGGTGTGTGTGCACATGCATGCACACATTTATGTACACACACAAACATGCACACATGTACACATGCACATATACACATATATACACACATTCACACATACACACACGTACACACACTTATTTACTCTCCTCACCTCCAAATAACAGTCAGTGTGGGCTAAAATCCAAACATGACACATGTGTATGACTGTCCCACAGAGAACCACAAAGGTCATTTAGAGACTCTGGGGTCAACACCCTTCTTGTGGGTGACCTGTGAGCTCACGGTGATTCTGTAGGGTGTGGCTAGGTTACTTTGTGTATTGTCAACGTTGCGGTAGGGGTGCAGCGCAGATGGGAAGCAGATCCCAGCTTCGGTCACAGTATGTGTGGCTCTCACTGGGGCTTCTCGAGGCTTGGCAGCCACTGTGAATGCCCAGGATGGCTGCCAGCCGGAACCATGCCGTCAGAACTCTGATTCCCTTTGGCGCTTGTCTCTTGATTTTCCCAATGCTCTCTCTGGTGTTAAGCAGCGAGCTGGTCCCCTTAGAGGCAGGATGGCTGCCAGCAACCCCAGGAGAAAGGATCTCTTTTCCCCCAAATCTGACTCTCCCTGAAATTTTCCTTCCCCACCCCTGGAGCAATCTCCATGGCCACCAATGGGGTTGAACTCACTGGCTGACCCACCCAATGGCTGGGACACCTGATCCCTTGGAGCTGGGGCTGGGGGCAGCTCCAAGGGGAAAATCAGGTGCCAGTTCCAAAGGAGGTTTGGATGTGGGGCCCCAGGGACAAGACGGGGACCACGTCACCACGCTACAGCCCACGGGGCTCAAAGGCCGTTGCTTCATAAAGCCTGTTTCTGCAAGGCTGCAGTTTCCAGCTCTTTGTCTCCACGGTCGAGGATAAGCTGACTTTGCACCTGGCAGAAGCCGATGCGTGTTTGTGGAGGAAAACATGAAAAACACAGGACCCGAGGCCTTCCCCTCAATCCCCGCCTACTTCTCACAACAAAGACTCCTCTGACAGGGAGAGAGCTCCTGCGGCATTCCTTTCCCGGCTTGGGGCAAGTTCTAACACACAGAAGGGGCTGTCAGGTGGGCAGAGAAGCAACCCGAGACGTGGATGTGTAAGGAGGAGGTCTGCATTCCGGCAGGGGTCACAGGGACATCTTTGTGGCTTCACGTCCAGCCTCCTCTGAATGCCCCTCCTACCTTCTTGATCCCAGTGCTCTGGGAAGCCAGACTTTGGCCCCGAGCTTGCCTCTGGGGCCTCCCAATCTTCTTCACATGAGCTTCGAGTGTGCAGAACGTAGTGGGAACTCTAGGTGAGTCTCGGCCCGCAGAAGGCTTTTATGCACAAAGATGCCTTTGACATATCCTTGCTTTGGGTCATCTTGGCAGGAGACTTGGTCCCCGTGGTCAGGCTGGCTCTAGGGTCTCTTGAGCCAGAGGGAAGTGCCGCAAATCCCCACTGAGGCTAGATTTGAACAAACTCCCCTTGGCTGCAGGGAAGAGGACCTGGGCTTCCTAGCCTGGTTTGTGGCTCGGAAGGAACAGGAGCAGATTCTGCTTGGAGGAAAACACAGCAGCATCACAACCTCCCAGGTTCCTGTGCCCTCTGACCCCAGCCTGCCCTTCGCCCCACAGCGGCCTGGCGTGGCCCGACCCTGTCCACAGGGGATACAACCGTGGACTGAGAGAATGTCGGGGCCTGACAGAACTTTGCAGATTGTTTGATCCTCGGCCCAGGAGCCCGGAGAGCACAAAGTGATGGGGCAGGTCACATGGCCTGGTGGGGACAGGCCAGGCCTGGAGCTCCCCCTGCTACCACGGGGCCCCCTTTACCCCTCTGCAAATCCCCTGCCCCAGAGAGCCGGGGACGCAGACAGGGAGCGGCAGCTTCTTCCTGCCGGGGCTCAGGTCTGCACAAGTCAGCAGCGGCCCCTTCCCAATTCAAATCAAAGCCGAGCCCGTCCCACTGCAGAGAAAAGTGTGTGACCCTGTGTTCACCCTGCCTCTTTGTGACTAAGCTTTTATAAGAAATTTCACAAGGGCATAATGAAGGATAATTAGGGAGTATGAGACGCATAGAGCTTCAGAGGAGGGGGCTCTTGTATGTCCAAATTATTGAGAAGTAAAACCATCACGCTGAGCGTGAAAGTCCATCATCAAGGACAGTCCAAGCGTTCTCCTCACACAAAAGCCCTCGAGTCAGGGCCTTTGGAGGACTGGGAAAAGTTTCTGGGTGTGGGCTACGGCCAGGACACGTTGACCCCAGAACATCTGTCTAGTTGTGGGTAAATATTCTCAGAGATGGGCAACCGTCCCCTCCATCTGTCTTGGAACATTCCATCAGCTCAGAGAGCACCCCGCACCCTCTGGCCTCTGCCACGTCCCCACTCCCAGCCCAGCCCCATTCCAACCAACCACGAATCTACCCTTTGCCTTGGTCAGGCTGATCCCCTTTGGAAGGTGAAGAATGAGGTCCAGAGGCGCACACAAATCACCCAGGGTTTCGTGGCTGGAGCCTTGGAACCTGGCTCTCTCTGACTCCAGAACCCTGCTCTCCAACTGGGCCAAGGCGGCCATCCAAAGTCACTACCAAGACACACTCTCCAGGGCAGGACGTTGTGAAGAATGAAAAAGGGAAGAGAAGACCATTAACAAGTTCTCTTCTCACACGAGTTTAGCCAGGAGACCCTTCCTGGTTAAACGCCATACTCCACTGCGAACAGAATGAAAGCCCAGGCTCTGAGCCAGTGTCTGAGGCTCTCTGGGGTGGTCTCCTCCTCTCTAGTCAGTGCTCAGGACCCTCAGAGCAGCTGCCCATGGGCCGGGTCCTGTCTCAAGGTCCCAGGGGCTCCGGGCTCCCTGGCCCCTGTGTGTCTTCGTGTAGGCTGCCTCTTCTGTTGCAATGCTCTGTCCTTCGAGTCGTTGCCATCCATCCAGTCCTCTCTAGAAAGCTTGACCCTCCTGTCTGCTCATTCTCCAGTTCATTCCATACATCTCTGCCTGCACCAGCCAAGGGAGAGGTCCGCAACAGGCCCTTCGGAAAGAACTTGAACCATATTTTCACTCTTGGCCGGACGATGCCCTCCGTCTTCAGCGGTTCATGCCTAGAATCTAGCTCAGGGCTTACACTTCCTTTACATTCCAATACCTAGAAGACTGTAAGCGCCTCCCTCCCCGTATGCATATTCCATACATGCCCACAGAGCACAGGTTTCATTAAGAAAGAAAGTGACATTTAAAAAGGTATCACCATATCATTTATGAGACTGAATCTTCTTTCCAGCCTTCTTCATTTTCATGAGCATGATACTGTTTGTGGGGAACACACAATCCAACCATCTCTCGGAAGACCTGGCCCAGACGCTGTACCAGCCGTATCCAGCAGCTGCCTACGGAGGAACGACCCACAGCTATGGTTACTCATTTTGGCTAACGCTGCTTGTCATTCTTCTAAGTATTATCACTGTGGTCATCATTGTTTTCTACCAGAAGGCCAGATACCAGCAAAAGCAGGAGCAGAGAAGGCCCATGGAATATGCTCCAAGAGATGGAATTTTATTCTGAATTCGGTTATGTTATTTTGTTACTAGGTCTATTCTATTGTACATCAGCTCCTGAGCAGTGACTGGCTCACTTGTCTGGACAATCAGCAAAGTTAAGTGTGGCTCTGGTTGACGGTCATTTTGTGATAGTTTTGTATCTCATGACACTCCATGAATGATGTCACATCACAAAGGGTTCTTTCCACTAAGGTGAGGAAGATGAAGGGGAAATCTCTCGCAGTGTTCAAAGCGGTAGAATGATTACTAGACTATGGACCCTCCTGCCCTGGTCTCACTCTCTAAGACAATAAAGGTTCGTGGTATGCACTTTTCCTTTGAGTAGCTCAAAGCACTTTAGCACCTAGGATCTCCTTCTCCTTAGGAGGGACCAGGTATTTTGATTCCACTGTATGATTGAAGACGTCCAGGTACAGAGAGATTCAGAACTCGTCTTTCCAGGACCAGGTATTGGAGGCAAAAGGTGGGCAAAAGTTTGGAATAAATGCCCTGGTCCTGTGGCCCCCTGGTTGCTGACATAATTCAAACCCAGTGGTGGGTAGAAGTGCTGATATATGACCTTCAGGCCCATTTTTGAGGTTCCAAGGGGGCAGTTTTTGTATGGAAGAGACCAGGAAGTGAGAAGATTTAAGAAAGATAAAAATTATAGCCCTATAGCCTCCACACTAGGGAGGCCAAATGTATTTTTGGTTTAAAAGGATTGTGGTGAGTTAATCAAAAGGGAAATGTAACTTTGCAAGAAGTTCTAGGAACCAACCCTTTGCTGTTGACACAGTATAGTTGGACGGAAGTGAGTGGATCAGCCATCAGTGGATTCCAGCCCAGCCAGAAGGTAAGAAATGGCCTAGAGCACTGGGCTTGCAGGCATTTCCCGAGTGAAGTCTGGGCAGATGGAGAACACAGACATTGGGTTGCCCTCTAAGAACGGGTGGGTAAAATTGGTTCACAGACTCAAAAGGACACAATGGGCCACCAGGAAATTTTTGAAAAGGTTCAGGATGGATTAGACCCACTTTGCCAGTAGGATATTCTTCCAGAAAATCCCTTTGAAGCTCTTTTGGGCTTGAATATCCCACAAGTCAGCCAGGTTTCACATTGACAGGATTCTGAAATAATGACCCGACATGTCTTGATTGAACCAAAGTCAAATGGAGCAGAAATTTAGCGTAATTTATACTCTTAGTATAATTTACAAAGCAGCAACTCTTTGGAGAGAAAGATCTGCTTTATGAAGCTATTAGGGAGTCACGACCTTCTTATCTACTATTTTTTAACAATCTGTCTTAGAGTTAATATTTTTCATGCAAGAAACACCCATTGAATACCTATGATGTGATTAGCAGTGTGCTAACGCTGGTACCTGCCACGGCAGAGCTTACTGTGGAGAAGTCAAGACAGGCATTCCAAGAGCAGCTGTTAAATTTCACATAAAACAGGGACATAGTCACCAGACTGTGCTCATCCCCTGAAGGTCAGTCCTCTATAACCGCCTACCCCAAAGTCAATGTTACTCTAATAAATTAACTTGTTGTGCAACTTTGAACATATTAAAATTATGATTCTCAACAGTAAAAAATGTTCTAAATTCTTTGACGCTAAAAACATTTATGTTCTTCGAAGATTGCATTTTATATCAGATTTTGGTAATGTGGACAAGTAATGGAAAAAGAAATGGGTATGGGTGAAATATCCATGCAAATGATCGCTGAGTAGGCAGGCGCTCACACCCCGTGTTAGTGCAAAGGACACTACAGGATGTAAAGACCGCGTGTACTCATCTCAGAGTTTGAGCCGCGCCTGGTTTCTTTAGGGGACAAACTATCTCTATCCTTATATCACAGAGGACCTTTAAGGAACCATTCCGAACAGGAATCTGATATGGGGAAGTATGTTTCACAGTCCTGGAGATGAACAGCTTGACTATCTCTTACTGTGTCTGAAGGTAGAAGCTAATGACACTGTGTGTGTGTGTGTGTATTCCTTAGAAATCCTGTTAAGGAAGAACAAAGTTTGCAGACCGCTCAGAGACGTAGACGTGATTTGCTGTTCTAAAATTACTTCATAAACTCACATTACATTTGTTGTAGTGGAACCACATGAAACACCATTTTCAAAGTCTGAGCTATTCCGTGGAATTAGAATGTTTGAGCGGTCATGATGCGACCCCTTAATTAACCCATGTGGTCCTATTACGATGAGCTGGGTGACAAAGTCCATCCACATTTGCAAAATAAATAAATCATACAGAATATCGTACTCTTTAATTTTACAAGAACACAGGGTCTATGATGATAATTTTAGGGAAATTCATTCTTTACACTAATGTCAAAGTGATTAGTGTCCCCCTCCCTCCCCAGTGAGTTGATGTTTGCAAAGCACAATGGGAGCCAGGGATACCCTCCAGGTAAGCTTTGCTATCACTATTATAATTTTATTTGATCATCTCAACAAACCCTGTGGGTTAAGCAGGGCAGGAAGAATTGTCTCCTTGGGTATGACACTTTTCAGGGTCTCCATAGCGCTCCAGCAGCCAGCCCCGCACGGCCATACAGTAGTGGCCCTCCTGTGAGTGACACGTGGCCATATATATAGGCAGACCTACCAGCGGCCTTGCGACCTCTGGGGCTGCTTGGGCTCTTGGAAGCCCCAGGAGCATGCAGATGCTGCAGAGGGCAGGCAGGCGCCAAGCAAGCTCTGGAGCGGGCTCTCCTGCCTGTACCTCGCCTGCCCAGTGACCCTCTCGCTCCTTCACTGAAACCCACCACTGAGTGCAGACGGGGAGCCGGGTTCTTAGTTGCTTGATCCGATGTCTTTCTGCAGCCTGAATAAGGATGTGGGCACGGCGTGTGTGGAACAGATGGTTCAGAGGCAGGAGCCTTTCTGATTCTGAAGTTGCAGCTCGGAGAGACTGGTCCTTGGTCCCTGAGCCACACTGTGCTCTCCTGACTCTGGCACCCCGCACCCCCCCACCCCTGCTAGGGGGCGGTGGACACATCAGTCCTTCAGCCCACGGTGTGGAAGGCAGATTCCCTCCAGAGCAGCCCTGTTCCCTGTCCTCACCCCAAACACCCCACCACCCAGGAAGTGGAGATGGCAGCTAGAGGCTCCATTGGGAAACTGCTCTGGGATTTCAGAGCTGGCCCAGTCACGGCCCCTTCTGAGCCTCTGTTTGCTTTCTCATGACTAAAAAATAAAACGTAGATAATAGAAATGACAATTAGTGTAGGATAGAGAGGGAATTCTGGAGTCAGGCTGCCCGGAGTGGAGAAGCTACTTAATCTCCGAGAGCTTCATTGTAATCACCCGTGAGATGGGTTGACAAAAGCTCTCAGGTTATGGGAAGGGACCCTGTCAAGGTGAGCAAAGGGTCCCTGGCCCTTGAGACCCAGCAGCCACCCTCCTCCGTCACAGAGCCTTCAGTACGTAAACACTGTAATCAGATCTCAAGGTGAGCGCATGCCACCACCCTTAGCTGCTGCAGGCCACGTAATCCGTTTGCTTTGTAAACGGGCAAGCAACAAACCCCGTAGACCCAGGGAAGTTAATAAACTTGACCAAGCATCCGAAGCTGGCAAGTGGCAAAGCAGAAGTCAAAGCAGGCCTCGGACACTTACTCGTTTTTGCCTACATTTGACTCAGTTCCACAAGCATTGTTTGCATCGGGCTGGCGGCCCAGGCCTGCGGGGTGGGGGTGGGGGGTGCACGGGGACGACAGTGGCAAGGAGCGTGGTCCCCACAGAAAGTGTGGCCTCCTGGGTGTGCGCGGCACATTTCGCCGCATGTGTGAGTCTCACGGTGGCTCTCATTCCCTCAGAACCAAAAGGAGCGCCGGGCTCAAGCAAAGGGTGCTAACCCTCTGCGGGGCTGGGTGCTAACCTTCAGCCGGGCTGGGTGCTACTGAGCTGAAGAGGGTGGGTCTTAGTGACAGGACACGCCCGAGAAGCCGGCACATGTGGCCAAGGGACTTTGTGCTCCTAAAATAGAAAGAGGGCCCGATTACTCATGATGCCCAGGGTCACTGGCTTACTAAGGCTGTGCTCAGGGAGGAACTGAGATACGTGGGAAGCCTGACACATTACATGCCCCGAGTGGGAGGCCCCGAAGCATGCCCAGATTCTGTTCCTGTTCCGCATGCTCTTCCCACTGTGTGTTCTCACACCACCCAGACACGGAAGATGAATTACGCCAGCAGAGCTTCCGACAACATCCCAGCTCCTGCAACAACGAATTCGTGTTTGTGAAGGGCTTCAGACCACGAAAGCTTTCTTTGCAAAATGTTTCATTGTCTCGTCAGAAAGAAAAATGTAGATAGAAGTGCATTGCATTTTATGCCTCTGAGTTTTAAAGACACTGCTTTGAAAATGAACGCTCCTCCCACCGCCCACCTCACTCCTTTACCAAGAGGGTTAGACTTTTAATGTTTAACCATGACCCTTTGTGAAATGCTCGGCTTCTCCGGTTATCTGGAAGCATGCAACTCCAACAAAATGTCCAACGGGCAAATCGCTCTTCCAGAAGGCGCAGTTGCTGCTTTTCTAGTTCCGAGCACAGCGACGGCGGAGCTCGCGGACGGCTGGGTTGTGAGTCTCGGGGCTCTGCCGGGAGGAGATGCCACAGCAAACATGACCGTCTCTTAGTGTGTCCTCCCCTAAATGCTCTACAGGAGGTTTCATCGACTCCTCACAGCAGAAGCATGGGCTGGTTTATAATTAATCCCATTTTTTAGGCAATTGGGAGAGACTGAACAGAGATTCCATCCTAGACCCTCAGCCCAGGCCTCCTGAGAGGTACGTGGCTGGGACCACGCATGCATACGAAAAGGTTGTAAAAAGTCTCAAGGGCACCTCCGAGCATTAGATCTTGGCCTCCACTGGGCGTCCCCCAGGCATATGACATTTGGGGTGAACTGAGTTTGCTGGATTCGCCAAGTATTTAATTGGGTCATCATTCACCCTTTGATTAAAAATTTCACCATTTTCACCAGGCAGTACACATTGCATGTAATCTTTATGTATTTAAGATAAGACTAACGTCTTGTTGTTGGCCCCGTCACAGTTGTGAGTAAGGATTAAGTATCTATTAAAGGCAGGTGGTATAGGACGGTAGGCACATGCTCCTGTGTTAACAGACTGAGGCTTTAGTGAAGACGCAGCACACGAATATTTACTGAGTGCTTCGTCTACTTAAGACATGAAGCAGGAGCTCAGGATCCTGCAATGCACAATAGGCACAGAGCTTCCAGTGCAGCTGGACAGACAGACAAGTCCACCATCCCATGGTGGCTTTTGAAGCAGGACCTCTGAGTGCTGTGGGAGCATCCCGATGGAGAACCTGAAGGCTTCCCTGAGAAAAACATGGTCTTAGCTCCTCTCCAAACTCTGTGACCTTGAGCAAGGACCACAACAGACTTTGCAGGGGATCTAATTGTCACATGGAGGAGTCAGGGAAGTTGAAACATGGTGAGCTAAGGCACGACTTTCTTGTCTCTGCTGCCTCATTTGAAAAATTAAAATGGGTAGAAGATGATTTAGGAACCTCTAAATTCTTTTTTTTTTATTTTTATTTCATGGAGTTGAATTTTTAAAGAAACATTTATATAAATACCAAATGTGATCGGGTCAAGTTTTCAAGTATGGAGGACATCTGTAACAGGTATGTTCCAGAGAATGTTCCAATAGAATTTTATTTTCGTGAATGCTTTTATTCCACGAGGGATATAATGAGCCTACTCTGTGGGGATCTTACTTTCCTGCACAGTGTTGTTGAAACATTATCTTCATCTTTTGCCTAACAAAAGCAATGAATGAATGATAACAATCAATAGGATGTGAAAAGCTCATTTCATGCTCTAGAATAGGGGACCTTCTAACCAAAAAAAAGTCTGTTTTCTAGACTCTTCCTTCATTTTTCACTTATGCTTAGGTGCCAAAGAGCCAGTGGTACATGTGCTTTTGAGAAACTCCAGGGTCATCCCTCTGGGAGCTCCATGGCTTTTTACTGAGCATCCCGACCCACAGACATCTCATGTCCCGCTTGAAATGCAGCTCCTCGGCAAGACTTTCATAGCTACTCTCTGACCCGAGTCAATTAATGCCACACAAACTGAGAAATGGCTACCTTTAGTGTCACCCAATGTAAATTGTCTAGCTTAATGCCTCCATGAAAATGTGCCCATCGTGGACTTGTCCAATCAAATAAAAACTTGTAAAGAATTTTGATAGCAAAGTAGGTGATACATCACGTTTGGAGAGGGTCGTAGAGGTTGGTGGCACTGAAGACCCTGAAAAGCTTTTGTTTACTTGGGTTGATTCTGCCAATATTTACCACATTAGAAATTAAAATGATTATAAGGGCGCCTGGCTGGCTCAGTCAGTTAAGCATCTGCCTTCAGCTCAGGTCATGATGCTGGGGTCCTGGGATCAAGTCCAATGTCGGGCTCCCTGCTCAGCGGGCAGTCTGCTTCTCCCTCTCCCTCTCCCCGCTTGTGCTTTCTCTCTCTTTCTCATTTACTCTCTCTCTCAAATAAACAAATAAAATCTTTTAAAAAATAAAAATAAAAAGCAATAAACACATTACATGCTAATATAACATTTTAATGAAAAATGTGAAAATTTTTAAAACAGAAAGTATGAATCTCATCAGTACCTGGCATAAAAGAAGACAGCTGGATTCTCATGTCTGTTCTGTCTTCCATCTGTCATGGTAAGTTATTTTAAATCCAACCACACATAGGGATATAGTCAGAAAAGGGAGGAGTATTTTAATGGTCTTTTTAGAAAGCCATAGATATTCTCCTTTGATACTACACCAAAACTCAACAAAGGGCCATTGCTTAAAGGTCAGTTGTGATGTGATATCTGAAACTATATGAGTGAATTTTTCCTTCTCTATTACATTAAAACATTGTACTGATCTTTTGTGCTGTGAGTGGACCTTTCAGCCATGCATGACTTTGTAACACCAAATATTGTTCACTTAAAAAATACCAGTTCACTGAATTATGTGGCTCTTCCAAAAGTTGATAAATTCATTATAAACACTGAAAATTCGCTTTTGTAAATACTGCCACCAATTTCATCAGAAAAGTATGTAAGTATTGGGGAGCTAGTGAGCTCAGCTTGGCAGGTACTGCAAGTTTTCCAAAATTCCAATCTTCACTTGAGAGCTCAAATTTTATCATTGGCAACAAAGACTGTCAGTTGTTTTCCTTGAAGTGACAGACTCACTTTATTCATTTTGGAGAAAATGTTGCCAAGTACCCAATGCTGAATAACCATAGCTGGGTAGTCATTCTTCCAAATGAAGATGGAGTTCCATGAAAAAGGCAGCAGAACTCATAATTCAATGAATCACACACGTGTTTTTCCTGGAGACGATCGTGTACTTCAGTGTGCAGCAAGTTGTATGCATATCTTTATTTTGATCAAAAGTGTTCCTAATTAAAACTGGTCATCCTTTTTTCCGCCGCAAGCGCGTGGTGGCGAAGAACACAATGATGTCTAGCGCAGTTAGATGCAAACACCTTGATTTGTGCTGAGGTGTAAGCAATTTTACCCACCATTGCTTGTTCACCATCAGTTCAAGTATCAACCCAGTAAAAAAAGGCAGATAACGTCTTAGTATTATAATGAAAATAGTTCTGACCTCACAGACCCCACACAGGAGTCTCAAGAACCCTCAGGAGTCTGGGACCACTCTTTGAGAACTGCCTCTATAGATATTTCCCATCAAAACTCCGCCATTTGAGAACAAGTGAGCTGGCTAAAACTTATTAAATAGAGGTTATTACACACCTGATTTTGGTGTTTCTATTGATTAGGTTTCAGTGTAGGATTGATTTCAGAGTTGAAAGCGTTCTGGATCTTTAAGACAATCTTCTATTTAGTTTGTTACTATTCACTTCCCAGTGGGTAAGTGTGTTTGGGCCTTTGAGCAAAGGCCCCTTCCATAAAAGGTGATCCACGGAGACCAGTCAAGAAACCAAGTTAGTTTGATGACCTGGAGTTTATATCTCCATTAAAAAGGATTTGGATGGTTGCTCATTGATTTAGGGAAAATCAACTCATCATTTCATGGGTCCACAACAAGGAAGTTTGAAGTCAACATTTCCAATGGGTCTGGGATGCATCCAGTCTATGGGGTCCAGACTGTCATTGCGTGGGTCCACCTCCACGACATTGTCAATCTCTGTGTGTTTACCACCCCAAGGCCCCGCTCCATAAATTAGAATTAACTTTCTTTTTGAGGGCTTCGTGTTGTTTTTACAAAAATTCATATTTTTGCAAAATATTTACAATCATAATTCCTTTGTCTTAAAGAACTTGCCTGGAGTTAATGGGAAGTGTATCTAGTGATGTAGAAATAAGATGTGCTCCACAAGTGGAACCTGATCTTAGGCTTTAAAATCACAAGCCCGTTTCTGTTGGAGCAGATGCTCCCTTTGGGAGGTTCACCCAAAGACCTTCTAGCATGAGATTTTCATTAGATCTTGAGGGAAATCTGCTTCTAGAATGTTCTCCGAAGGCTCTGGCTTCTGTAAGTTTCGTTTTAGGCCGAGGTAATCCATAATTTTCTTTATTCTATCTTTAAATGCTGGAAATGAAGAAAACAAAGAAAGGATCATTTTATTGACCCGTCAAACTGCAGAAAATGTTTTTAAACAAACCTGGGCTGGGTTTTGAATCTTTCGGCACCTCGATCTTGGATAACTCAGCCTCCAGCTGTGAGAAAAAAGTGTCTGCTGTTTCAGCCCCCGAGTCCGCGGCTCTTTGTGGCCACAGCCCTAGCTGACTGTGACAGGCTCTTTGGATCCACTCACCTAAGGAGCCACGGGGAACATGAGCAGAAGGCTGGCCCAGAGGTAACTGTCTTCCATCAGCACCAGGGGGTAAGTAGCAGCAGGTGCAGGAAAGTGGTGAACTGGCCAGTGACCCTTGAGTGGGGTGGAGGGAAGGGGCAAGGAGCTAACCCCAAGCGTGTATCCTCCAGGTGAGGACAGATTGTAGCAAAGAAGGAAGAAGAACACTCCGTGCGGATGGATGTTCGGAAGCATACGCCCTGGATCTGGCATGGACACCCCTGTGTCACTTAGAAGACACCTGGCTGTTGTTATCTGTCCCCAACGACTCACCCGGGATCAGGGAGGGCAGCTGGTGCCCAGGTCAGAAGAGAGATAAGGGCTTCCAAAGACCACTGTCTGATCTGTGAGCATGTGAGTAGAGCAAAGCACAGGGCTTGTGCCTGCCTGGGACCCTACCTGTGAAGAAAGGAAATCCAACAAGAGCTTCCGAAGGAGACTAGGTATCTTGATCACCACCAGCTAGATGTGAGAAGAGACAGCCACAAGTTTTGAGGGACCACGATCCCAAGGGTGGTGGCAGAGGGAAGCATTTTCCACGGGGAAGAGCTTGTTGGCCCCAGATAGGAATGAATGAGAGCATTATCCTGGCTCCTGCAAGTCACCTGAGGAATGTGCTGACCAGAGGTGTAGAAAAGGCCAATTAATCAATGTGCTCCTTATCACTGGGAGCACCTGCTCTGAGGAACAGCCCTGCTTCCTTGCCTAAGACTTCACCATCAGAGAGAGTGGCCAGTTACACTCCGGGGGGTTCCCAATCGGCCCAACTTCACCCAGACACATCATGTTCTGATGTCCTTCAAGCCGAGGCAGCAGGAGGCTGAGCTCGAGGGGCAGTTTTAGCATGGCTGTCCGTGGTGGTGACAGATGGTGTCCAGCTGCCCGGCAGGAGGGGCACACGGCTCCCACACGTCTCTCCTGTGTGGGGACTCGGGAGAAGGTAGCAGTGCTGGCCAATGCTCTCCTTGTAGGACCTGCCTGGCGTGCATTCACTGCATCTCCCCGAGATAACATATCAGCTTCACATGATTGGAAAAGCACCAAGGGACAACCTTCACTCTGCCTCCCACACATCCACAGATGGAGCCCCAGGGCCCACGGAAGTCCCACTCCCAGCGAGACGGAGCAGGAGGGCCCTGCAGTGGGCAGGCTTTTGGGGGGGGGTCTGTGTGTGGGGGGGGCCTCTGTCCTCTGTGCCCGCCGAGGCGCCTCAGGTGGGAGGTGATGGGCGTTGTCAAGCTTCTCCAGCTGAAAGTGGGTAGTGGGGCCAGGAGTGTTCTCTGGAACAAATAAATAAAGAGAATAAAGAGAAGCAAGAAATATTTTTTAAAAAGTATTTTGCCAGCTTTGGCACTCACATACAGGCAGCAGTAAAGTGGGGTGTTAACCGTCGGAATTTGGGGTTCCACAGACCTGAGTGTGAGCCTGGCTCTGCCTCTGAGAGCCTGGTCCTGACCACGTCCCTGGGGGGGGTGCAGAGGGGTGCCCTGGTGTTCCCTCATTTCTTCATCTGGGAAGAGGTGTTAATAACAGGCCCTCCTCAGACCATCGTATGTTGTATAAGGTTCCGCGGGACGGTCTATGAGGAGGCCTGGCCCATGGCCAGCACCTGATGTGGCAGGACTATGGTTATCAGCGTACGTGATCATGAGAAACCACAGCAGCTCCTCATGAATCAGCGAGCTCCCCGCCCCCACCCCCGCCCATAGTTGACTCATTTCCAGATGGGTCTCTGTCAGAAGGAAGGAGGGGAGGAGAGGGCTGGACACAGGGCCAGGTGGGGCCAGGGCTCGGAGGGGCTCGGGGTGGAGGTGTTGCTGGGACCCCAAGGAGGGGCTGATTGAGGAGGGTGGAAAACCATAGTGCTGACTCCTTACTGCTGAAGATACCACCACCGAAGGATCTTCCCTCCCTCCATGCCTGTGGTTTGGGGCAGGCCGTGGAGCACAGGGGGACAGGGCAGAGACACAGCGGGTGGGCGCTCTTGGGTGCTGCAAAGCCCTCACTAAGCATCGTTATGTCTGATGATGTCATCGTGGACGTGTGGGGAAGTCTTGCAACGGGAACAGAGTGAATGACCTTCCGTCTTGGGAAGACAGCGGCTCCGGGGACTCTCAGGGCTGGGGACATTGGGAAGAACGGCGCTGGCCTTCCTGAGTGAAGAGCAGGCAGAGCTGCTGGGGGCAAGTGTGGGGAGCCTGCTCCCACCCCAACTCTCCATGGGTAATGCATCATTCCCATTTTCCAGGGTAGGCTGTGCAAAAATGCTCTGTTAAGCAAGATGTAAGCAACCCATTTTTAGACAACATATAAACACACAGAAAATAAAGAGAATAATATGCCCAAAACCCCTGCTCCCACCACTCCGAATTTGAAATGTTGGAAGTCTTTGCTCGACATCATTAATCATCAGGAAAACCACAATGAAATACCTCTTCATACCTCCTAGTCTGGCTGGAATCAAAGGGCCAGGTAGTAGGAAGTGCTGGAGAGGATGTGGGAGAATCAGAATCCTCGTGCACTGCTGGTGGGAATGCGAAATGGTGCAGCCACTTGGAGAAGCAGTCTGGCTTCTGCTCAAACAACGAACCAGAGTCACGTACAACCCTGCAATTCCAGCACTGTCGAGACACCCAGGAGAACTGAGAACCCACGCCCACATAAAAACTTGTATGTGAATGTCCATGGCAGCATTCTTCATCATCACCAAAAGGTGGAAACTATCTAAACCTCCACCAGGCGAGGAATATACAAACAAAATGTTGCATATCCACACAATGGACTGTGACTAGGGCCATAAAGAAGAATGAAGTTCCTACATCTACTACAACACGGATGGATCTTAAAAACATGATGCTCAGTAAAAGAAGCCAGACACCAAAGCCCCCAGATGGTATAATTCCATTCCTATGAGATGTCCAGAATCAGAAAATCAGGGAAAACAGAAAGGGTTTGCTTAGAGCGGGGAAGGGGAGCGGGAGAAACGGGGAGTGATTGCTGAAGGTTCAGGGCTCTTCCTGAGGTGATGAAAATGTTCTAAAATTGACCGTGGTGACGGTTGCACATCTCTGGGAACAGAACAAAAACCACGGAAGTGGGGCGCCTGGGGGGCTCAGTCAGTTAAGGGTCTGCCTTCGGCTCAGGTCATGATCCCAGGGTCCTGGGCTCGAGCCCCGCGTCGGGCTCCCTGCTCGGCGGGGAGCCTGCTTCTCCCTCTGACCCTCCCCCCTCTCATGTGCGCTCTCTCTCTCTCTCAAATAAATAAATAAAATCTTTAAAAAGAAAAAAAAGAGGGGCGCCTGGGTGGCTCAGATGGTTAAGCGTCTGCCTTCGGCTCGGGTCACGATCCCGGGGTCCTGGGCTCGAGCCCCGCGTCGGGCTCCCGTCTGCTTCTCCCTCTGCCTCTCCCCCTGCTCGTGCTCCCTCTCTCGCTGTCTCTCTCTCCGTCAAATAAATAAATAAAATCTAATAAATAAATAAATAAAATTAAAACCACTGAATTGAACGCACCTGTGGGCTATACGGTATGTGAATTTTATCTCCAACAAAGCTACTTAAAAGTCTGCGGTATTCTTCGCCAACATTTTTCACATAAAAGAAACAAAATATTACTAACCATGAGGAAGTCCCCTTCCCGTCCCTCCCTCCCCTGCCTCATCCCTGATGCCACCGTGAGCATGGATTCCCTTCCAGTCTGCTTTGGATCACTGTTCCATGTGCCTCAGGCCCCTGGCTTCCCTTTCTCACTTAACCACCACGAGGGCTCTATGAGACTGGGCCATGATTACCTCCCTTTGATGCATGAGCAAACTGAGGTCATAAAGGTCACAACTGAGCTACCCAAGGTCAAAAGGCCAGGTTGACTAGGGTTGATGCTATTAGTCCATCTCTGTGTTACAAGCCCAACCTCCATTCCTTATTTTTCCAGCAAACTCCTTTGGCCAAACCTCACAAATGATCCCATCGATCTGTGTCCCTGAAAAGAATGTTGCAAATAACATTAACAGTGAATATGTTGTGTGCAGAAATCCCAAAGCATCTCTGGTATTTTCCAGGAAACATCTTTATCGTCCCAAGGTGACTTTTATAAGTCCTTGTCTATAAGGTGAAAAATCTCTACTCTGAACAGCTCGAGCAGACGGTCTAGATTTCTTAAGCAGAACTCAACTAATTCTCACGTCCCAGACCCGCAAATGTCACAAATCTCCCTACAAGCCTTGAAAATGTTACTACTTTTTTCGGCAAAGGATGAAAAACAGAAAGGAGCTGAGATGCTTTGCATTTCAGACACTCCATCATGACAGAAGTGGACCTTCTTGGAGCCATGAAATAGTTGCCAAAAAAGGGAGAATTCAACAGATAAACTCTTCTGGACGGCCAACCACAGGGCGCCTGAGACCCCTCCCACCCCAGACACCCCACCTCTGCTGCTCACTTTAGGAAACCAGCCACTGAACCCCTGGGATGAGCAGCTGAGCCCACTGGCTTTTCTGGGGCCCCAGTAACTGCAAAGTATCACAGGAGACACAATGATGAACAAGATCTGGCCCTTGCCTTCAGAGTAATATTACTTATTAACTGGTATCAAGTTGTTTCTTACTGAAAGTCGGCCCATAATGGTGAAACATGGCAGGGTTTTTTAGACACACTTTACACCCAGGAACAGAGACACAAGTTAACTGGTGCATCTCAGGCCATGGTGTTTGGTGGATGAGCCACTGGCCACAGAACCCAGCTTCATCCGGAGCAATCTAGATGAGAATCTCACTGTTATGGGTTGAATTGTGTCCCCCAGAAAGATATGTTGAATTCCTAACCCCAGTACCTGTGAATGTGGTCTTACTTGGAAATAGGGTCATTACAGGCGTAGTTAGTTAAGAGGAGGTCAGACTGGAGGAGGGTAGGCCCTTAGTCCAGTATGGCTGGTGTCCTTAGAAGAGAGAAATCTGGACACAGGGACGCACGTAAACCATAATGTCTGAAGGCAAAGACACAGGGAGAAGAGAGCAGTGGAAACAAGGCAGGGACCGTGACGAGGCCACAGCCGAGGGACACCTGGGCCACCAGGAGCTGGAAGGGCCAAGGAAGGATCCTCCCCTTCTCTTTGTTGAGCACGGAATCCTGGACCTGGGTCTTGCCCGCCCTTGCTGTTCCAGGTTGTCCCTGCTCCTGAGCCCTGGACTACTCCCTCTCTGCACAAACCTAGCCTGGCTTCACCCCAGGATCCCTTGAGAGCCCCCGGGATGGGCTCTTGGGCTTCTGCTACTACAATCCTCTGTGGTCTCTCTCCAAGAGGCTCTGTCAGTGACAGGACACAGAGTTGAGTCACCTCAACCTCTTGACTAATCACAGGGTCTAAGTCGAGGGTCCAAACAAGTACCCCCAGGCCTGTGGACACTGGTCAGCTCTTTCTAGGACCCCAAGAGACTTGTGGAAGGTGCCCGTGCCCTGGCCCCAAAGAGCCCCCTGGCCTCAGCCAGCCCCAGCCCCTACAGGACCATCTCAATGTTTCCTGGTCCCCTACAGCCTTCTCTTTCCAGAAATCTGGTTCTAGGCTGTGTCCAGGCCCCTGAGATGAGGAGGGTGTGAGGAGCCAGGCAGCTGGGGGAGATTTGGGCCTCCTGGCCTCTCTGACGATGAGGTCCCTGCCCTTGACAAGCCTCCACCTGGCAGGAAGCTTCCCCACCCTGAACCTGGGTCCTTGCTCAACTTAGTGGTGCCTATGCAGCATGTCCTGAGAGCTCCAGACACGGGTCTTGCAACCAGCCCCTTGGGCAAGCAGCTGCCAGAGGTCCAGGGGTCCCCGGCGGTGTGACTGGAGGGTCCTGGCCCCAAGGGGCTCTGTCCTCTGGCCCTGGTGCCGAATGCCCACCACCGGACATAAAGAAGAAAGCAGATGCTCTGGGGAGCCATAGAGACAAATAGGAGAGACCCAGAGCTGCTGGGATAGCTCACTGGCCATGCCCTGGGGAGGCTCCCCATGGCCAGGGCCGGCTGGCGGGAAGGCTGTGGGGTGGGGCAGACAAGGGGTCAACAGTGGTTTGAATGAATGCATGGAGGATGAATGAGTGAGTGAGTGTTCAGGCAGGATGGAGGGGAACTGGAGGTGTCAGAGCTGAACACGGATATGCTCTGTGCACCCCACCACCCCTCACCCATCCCCCTACCCTATCCTCCCCCCCACACACACACACAGCTGAGGAGTGACAGCCTGGGGACTCGGGAAGGAGCCAGGCAGGGTGGGTGGGTCAGGGAACCTGGCTTTGCTCTCACTTGGTCAGGGTCTCCTGTCCTAGCCTGGGCCCCTCTCTGCCACCGCCTGCACTCCCCAACCCCACTTTGCTTACCTGTGAGCCGAATGGGGCTGCCCTAGACCGGGGGTCCACAAACTGCGATCTGTGCCCAAATCCAACCAGACACCTGCTTTTGTAAACAAAGCTTTACTGGAACACAGCCATGCCCGTGCTTTATGCAGGGTCTGTAGCTGCTGTGGAGTACCCCGCAGGGTTGAATAGCTTGTCAGACAGCCTACAGCCAGAAAATCCCTAAGTATTTACTCTGCCCCTGCCCTAGATGAGCCCTTCTCAACCGGAGCAGCACCGCCTCCTTGCGGGCGATTTGGAAATTGCATGTCTGATGAGTCAAACAGTCATTATAATATCTTCCATAAATACAACTGCGGAATCATTATATTGTACACCTGAAATTAATAAAACATTGCATGCCAACTATACGTCAATAATAAAAAATTTTTAAATGAAATCTTGCCAAAAAATAAAAATAAACATGAAATCTTGCCATTTGCAACACTATGGATGGAACTAGAGAGTATAATGCTAAGTGAATTAAGTCAGATGAAGACAGATAACATATGATTTCATACATATGTGGAGTTCAAGAAACAACAAAAAAAGACGAGCAGAGGGAAAAAGAGAGGGAGAGAGAGGCAAACCAAGTAACAGACTCTTAACTCTACAGAACACACGGGTGGTCACGGGGGGGGGGGGCATGGCGGAAATAGGTGATGGGGATGAAGCGGTGCACTTGCCATGATGAGTACGAGTAATATATGAAATTGTTGAATCACTATCTCATGTACCTGAGATTAAGACAACGCTGTATGTTAACTGGAACCTAAATAAAAACTTAAAAAAATTACTTTTTTGGTTCTTGGAACCATAAAGTTCCGCTTTATATAGAGTTAAGGCATCATAATTATCTTTGATCTCTGGAGCACAAGCAGGTGACAGTCTCTATGGACGTCATCGGAGGCATTGAAGGTTATTTCTTGCCACAGCAGGGCATCTCTTCTCAGCAGGGACAGACTCCACATCAGCAACTGCGCGGCCGTTTCAACACGACACCACTAGAGGGCAGCATAAGCCCGCGTGCGGCTGGAGCCCTCGGCCACGCACTGTGGACCTCGCTGCGCCCAGGAGAACCTTGTGGCCTGGTCCTGAGCTCTCAGCAGGAGTCACGGGCCTCCGAGCGGGGTCCGAACCGTGCAGGGGTGATTCTAGTCTATGAGACATATGGGGGAGCAGAAGGCCACCTGCCTGTACTCGGATGTCCCCCCCCCACCCCCGCTGTGTTTCTGGAGATGCCCTTGTCCTCAGAGATGCTCCTTCAAATGGAGCTCTGCCTTCCCCATTCCCTCCTGCCAAAGAGATCTGCCCATTCAGCTAAACTGACCCTTTCTCCAATTTATTTGACCTTCGGGTTCTTTGTGGGAGCTTGTGTGTGTATAACAATTATTTAACACCATGAGGCAGGCACTGGGAAATGCTGACTCAGTATTGCAGGGGATGCTCCTTTTTTTTTTTTTTTTAAGTGGGATTTTGTTCATTTTCAAGTCATCTTTCCCAGTGACAGGGTTTGTTTTCCCCACGCACAGTGCCCCTTCCCTACAGGACTGAGCAGACTCAGGGCGAAGGGGTGTGTGCCAAGAGGGAGAGCGGGACTCAGGGATTCTAAGTGCACTGGGACCTCATCTGTCACACCTATGGGCGAGTTTGCTCCTCCCGATCCCTGGGTCTCCCGCGGGCCCCTTGTCTGGGGAAACTGTGAGTTACTGACAAAAGCAGCCAAATGTTGATAACCTTAACCCAAGTATTATTTAAGAAATGCAGGGGCCCCAAACCTCGGGCGCTTCCTCTCCATCTGAGTGGGTGCGTCTCCAGCTGGACCACAGGCATCTGGGCTGGAGGCTGGGGGCCCAGTGTGGGGCTCCTCCTCTGCATCCCCCCACAGCCCCTTGCAGTAGGACGAGATCACTGCGTGGATGTAGCCGGGGGCGGGGGGGGCAACGCAAGCTGCTGAGCAGCTAGATTAACCTCACACCTCCATGACACAGAAGGTCACCCAGCCAATGAGAGTCCCCATCATCATTAACGAGTGTCACCACACTGATTTTTGCTGAAATCCTTTTAAGTTCCACGTCTATTACGTCCTTGTAGATTCTGAGTGTTGGAAACCCCCCTCCACCCAACCTCACCCACTGACCCATGACAACCTAAACTACGTAATTCTCCCACTTTGGGATCCGGCCCCCTCCTTCATGCAGCCCTCTAGAGCGCCCTCTGCTGCACACCCTCAGCATTTTATTTGCATCTCTTGGGCACTGTCATCCCATCCAACCCACGCCCAGGACAGGCTGGGGGGTTCCGGCACTGGATCCTTCTTGCACAGACTAAGTGGATTAAATTAATCATGCATCAATGAAATGATTTACTTCCCCTGAAACTCGGTGACCACTGCGCAGGGACATATTCCTCGCAGCTGCCCAAAAGCAGCCGGAGAGTTGATTCAACGAGCAAGAGGATGGTATTCAGACCCACTCTGGGCAAGCGGTTCTAATGTCCTGTCAAGAGTTAGCATCAAGGCGCTGGGCTCTCCTCTCCAGGCCCCCTCCCCTCCGCACCTGGCCGGCCTCCCCTCGGATGGGTCCCACCTCATGCAGGGGGGCGCAGCTCCTCCTGGCCCTCCTCTCCTCCCTCAGGCAGCTCCCCCCCGCCCGGCGTGTCTCCTGCACTCTCCCATTTGGGGATCCATGCGTCCCGGTCCTGCCCGGCCCTCCCTGCGCCTTCCTTGTGGCTTCTCCTGCTGGCCACAGCTTTGTCCCTCCTTCTAGCACCTTCTTGGACATCCCCACCAAAGCAGAGCCTGGTCACCCCTCGTTCCTCTGCAAAATCTCCCAGCTTGAAGTGGAAGTTATGAAAGGCTCTTCAGAAGGTCTGGTCAGAGATGTCTTGGAACAGACCCCAGCCTGTCCGACCTGCCTCCTCTCTCCGAAAACAGTCACCTCCGTCTCCTCAAGCCAGCTTTTCATGTCCTCCAGGCTCCGTTTTCCAGGCAAGTGTCTCAGGCCCTCCCCTCTTCCCCCCACCCCCTTGGGTGGCACCTACTGCCCTCCTGCCTTCCCCCGCCCTGTGCACTGCCCTGCTCTCCCCACAGCCTCCTCATCCCTGCCACTCGCCAGCCACTCTCCTCCCCGCCTCCCGCGGGCCCACCCCTGCTTCTGGTTGTCTGGACTCCAGCCACCCGGGAGTCCCCAACACTATACACTGTCCAGGACCAGTTCCCCGTCCTGCCGGCCCGTCCCTCCATCTTCCTGAGCTTTGTTGCTAGAGGCAGCCCCTGGGGTGCTCCTGGGGTCACTCTGGAGCCTGTGGCTGTCCCCGTTGTCTTTCGGTAGGCTGGTTCCTCACGGGCAGGCCTGCCCACCCCACAAGCTCCCAAAGCTCTGGCCTTTGGGGTTTACCGCCCTCACCCCCTACCAACCAGCCGGGTCCAGGTGTGTCCCCCTGCCTGGCCAAGTCCCACTGTGCCCTGTAGACAGAAAGGCACAGGGGATGCCCCCAAATCAGCAGTCAGGGTTCACAGACCACACTTCTGAGTGTGCATGCTCCGAACACTTGGCTCGATGCTCACACTCAGGTTTGAATGTTCACTCTGTACATCTCAGAGAGGGAGATTTATAAAAAACCCCTTTCTTCTCTGCCTTGAAGAGTGGCAGCCCCAGCTGGAACCCGGCTTCCTAAGCAGCACATTCACCAGCAACAAAGCCCGAGAGCCCCTGCTATCACACAGCTCTGCCTCTGGCCGTCTCTGCCTCGGGTCTCACCCCCGCACCCCCCTGCAGAGCTCCCCACCACCCCGCCCCTTGCTTCAAGAAACAACAAGCTCTCTGGCGGTGGAAATTGAGATACAAAAGTTAATTATTTTATTGGGCTTAAAAGAAGAAGAACAACGACCATCCAATAGGATTTGTTTTCTGCTTTATTTTCAGAATGAGTTTTCACTTGATTGATTGTCGCCTGCTCTGGGGGTGGGGGGCGGATTCTGTGTCCTGGACCCTCTTGAGGGCTGACCCAGTGAAGGCCATGCAGCTCCTTGTTGGATAATTAATTCACTGTTTTTAAAAGAAAGTAATCAGGAAGAATCTCATGAACCTGGGGATTTCCCCGAACGAAATACTCTCAAAGGCACTGCCCATCTTCCCGGAACAGATCAGAGCTGCTTTGGGCAGGTGAGTGAGAGCTTTAGGTTAATATGAGGCTTGCTTAATCCTTCCTAGAATGGAACCTGTTTGCATTTTGAGCAAACTTCCGTCCTGGGCCTGGCGGGGTGGAGGGCAGTCACACCAGCTCCTTCCACCCTCTTCCCCTTTGATGGGATTATTGGGGCTGGTGGAGGATCCATTTCACCTAATAGGCTCTGACCGATGGCCTTTGGCAGGGTCAGTTCGTAAACATCCCATGGCCTGAGGGAGAAACATTTCTTTCTTCTTGAAAAATTATTTCTCACAGTCCATTTACATTCTTTCTCAATAGGGATTTTCCATAAATTTGCTGCTCTTGGAGATGATCGGTCTCTAAATAAGATTACCTTTCTCTCAAAGAGAACGATAGAAAGGAAAGTAGATTTTTTTTTTTTTTTGGTGTCCTTCCTGTTGGGTGTTCAGTGTCTGTATTTGATTTATTTGAATTAACACAGGTGGGTTAATTCTATTAACAACGATCCCTAAGGAGCCAGCATTGTGGTAACGTAGCAGACCCTTATTGGAACATTGGGCATGGCAATGACGTAGGTCTTACCTGTTTCTCACAATATTCGGAGTACAATGTCTTGTTCGAATCCACGTGCAGTGACTGTCAGAGGTTGCTGAGCTGGCCCTGGGAGAGACGTGAGGATCGGCCCCTTCAGGGGCTGTGCATTCATGCTCCCATGGGCTCCGTCCTTCCCCTGGTCAGGCTTCTGAGCAGGTGCCACCTCCTCCTAGACCCCGCTCCTCGCCTCCTCACCCAAGAGAACCTCCCCTACTTGCTCTGTGTCCCTTACCCCTCTTCTCTGAATCCCTGGAGCTTTATTTGCTGATTTGTCCCATTCCCCATCTCCACCTTCCTTCCCTAAAATCTAAGCTCCGTGAGGGCAGACCCAGGGCTGAATGCACCTGCTACAGGCTCATAGTCAATGCCCACCATGACTGCTGGGGGAGCAGGTGGGGGTAGAGAGGATGTGGGGTCCGGTTCAGGTTGGCCCTGTATCCTCTGAACCTCGGGTGAACGGTTGGGCATCTCAGCCCTGCCCGGCCTCCCGGGGGGTGGCTGGTAAGCTGCTCCAGAGCCGACTGTGGGCCCTGCGTACGCTGGGGGGTGATGGATTCCTCCTCCCCGGGTCCTTGTTAGGGCGGCGGGGCAGGGAGGACAAAGTGAGAGGGGCGCCCACGCAGCTGCCCTGCTGGAAGGCTTCCGAAGGAGGAAAGCATCTGCGCTGGGATCAGATGAGCAAAGCGTTTCTCAGACCCGTGAGCGAAGGCCAGGGCCAGGGAGGCCTCTTGAGGAGCCTTCGGCAGGGGTGAGGGCTCATCTCCAGGGACAGCTCTCCATGGATTCCCAGCACCTGGCTCACCGCTGGGCACGCTCGTCACACAAAGATGTCATCCGTGTTGTCGGTCGGTGCCTGTGACCCGCCCCCCCCCCCCGCCCTCCGGGAGCACAGGTATGGGGTCTCATTCATCTCTGTGTCCCTGGTGCCCAGCAGAGTGGGGGGCGTGTGGGAGGCCCCTTCAGCCTCCATTGATTCAGTACATGTTTGAGTGTGGGGGGTCCTGCGGCAGCCGTGTCTATGCAGGGTGGGGGGAGCAGCGGGGAGACGGGCTGGGCGTCATTTGAACACAGCCAGGGACCCCGAGAAGAGCTGTGTCTTCTCACCTCCAGTAGAGCCTGCAGATCTGCCCGCCGGGCATCTGCCACTCCAACCCTCCGGCGGCTCCCAGATGTCGCGCAGCCCAGCGCCACCTGCCGTGGGACGGTACCTCCCAGTTTCCCGTACAGCTAGAGCCTAAGTAAAAGTCAGGAGAGAGGGAAACAGGCCAAGCATCACTTGCTGAGTGAGGTATAATTCAACAATTGCTGGAAGAACGTTGTCCGTGCACCTGAGACTGGGGTTTGAGAAGAATATGTGGGATTTCAGGAAGATATGGTGGCACAGACCCTCCCCCACCAATTCCACTATGAGGAGGTGCTCTGCAAAAGAAGGCAGATTTTAAGAACACAAAACACAGAACTGCGATTTTTCAAAGCCAGAGCTCCTGGCAGCCCATCTTTATTACATACATGTTTCACATATATATTTTTATACATACAAAATTTATATTATATATAAGCATATAGGTAATATATATGTAATAAGGATGGGCTATAATAAGCCATTTTTGCATATGTAAATATATGAGAAAATAACACAGCACACGCATATCTACACACTCTTAAATTTGTTTAAAATGTTTAATTTAAAAACACCATTATGCTGTAAGCTGCAGTGATATTAACCGTGGTGATGGGCTCCCTCATGCCCAATCTAAGAACCAGCAGATCTGTGGCCTAGTGTGTCAGCGCCCACTTAGATTAACTGAGGGTTGGGTGGACTCTGTCTGCTACCCTTCAGGGAACAGAAGGCAAAAGTGCAGCATCACTGGGGGGACAAGGAAGGCGGGATGGGATGGAGGGGCCTATCAGAGAAGGCTTCCTGGAGGAGGTGATGTGAAGGCCAGGGGGAGCTAGTCAGTCAGTTAAGGGAGGGGAGGACACTCAGGTAGCAGGAGCGGCAGGTGCAGAGCCACCGAGGTGAGGGGCCGTGCGGAATCCTGGGGGATGCACGTGGTGGGGAGCGGGGGTGGCTGGGCTCAGGTGAGAGGACGGAGGCAGCGAGGAAGTGGAGGCTAGACCCTGGAGGCGAGAGATGCTGTGGCGTCTGAGCTGGGAGGGGTGGCTGTGAGGGTGGCTTACAACAATGGGCCGTCTGGGGTTCCGCGCAGACGCTCTGGCCACCATGCAGTGGGGATCGGGGCGGGCAGAGTGAGCACAGCAAGCCACCAGGAGGCCGTGGCGGCCAGGGGCTCAGGACAGCGGGGGACAGTTGAGCCGCAGAGCGACGTGGAGGGGAGGGTAGACCGTAAGTCAGCACGGATAGGAAGATGGAACTGACGGGCTCTGGAGCGGATCAGAAGGGAGAGGCGGCACAGAATCCGCTCCTGGTTTCTGGGGGTGGGGGAGAGGGGTAGGTGGGGGGCCCCTCACTTAGAAGGGGTTGCCCGAGGAGGAGCAGGTGTGGGCCAGTGGGGAAGAGCTCACTTTAGGACAGGCAGCGTTTAGGTGCACTGGGGGCATGGGTGGACTCTATCCAGGAGCCAGTTGGCTATGCCAGCCAAGAGCCCTGAGAAGCGTCCGGCTGAAGCCTTGGGAGTCATGCGTCTGGGGATAGGGAGCAGGGGAAGACATACGATGGACCAGACATGCCAGGAAAAGCACGCAGCATGAGAAAGGGGTCAGGCTGAGGGCTGAGCCCAGGAATCACAAGACCTCCTCCCCCGGACGGGCCCTACACTTGGTTCTGGCGTGAAGCTACCGGGAAGCAGTGCCGGGGCCCCATAGCCCTGAGTGGGCCAGAGAGTGGGAGGCACCCTGTACCCCCCTCCCCCTCCCGCCCAGGAACTTCCCGGGGCTGGGAGCCTCCTCTCTCCCCCCACCCTCCGACTGCCCTGGAAAGATAAAGCCCGAAAATCTCCCCAGATCAGTTTCAATACCTGGTGAACCTGGTGCCCAGTGGATGAATGACAGCCCCTGATAGAGATCTCTCCGTGTTTACCTGTCAACAGAAACCCGCAGGGACCAGAATACCCCACTAATCTCTTCCTCTGCTGTCCCCTCATTTAAGCAAAAGATAACAGGGATCAAAAGCGCCCCAGAGAGGTTGGAGGCACATGGGCTTTGTCCCTCTCCAAGGGAGACTTGGGTGCCTGGAAACCACCCCCCATGGGGCCTTGATTCCAGGCTCTGGCCTGCACCTCAGAGCCCCGGCCAGGGTTAGTGCGGAGACTTCGTCGTGGACAAATGAAGAGGACAAACGCACACAGACCGTCATGTTTTCCAGAGAATGATGAAGACATGGCTTAGTCCCTGAGCGATTATAGGACTATGTGTGCACGAGAAACAGTCTACCGGTCAACAAGTAATGAACCTGGAGGTGGCACCACTGGAGAAGGTGGGGAAGGAGAAAGCTGGTGGCCTCTTAAGTTGGCAGAAGGCCCCGGTCAGGCTGGGGGCTCCCTCTTGTGGGTCTCCGGGCTCCAGATGGCCCCCCCAGGTAGCCCTCTCTCACCTCCACCAGGTGGGACGCCCTCTCTTTCTTCATCAGGGAACAGAGAACACATGCAGAGAGTTTGCAGTGTCTCGGGGACGTCTCTGCTGGGCTCCCCCCAACATGGTCACACCCCCTTTCACATCCATCCCCTGAAGGGGTCACCCCACTGAGCTGACTGGGGACCACCTCACACAGGGCAGTGTGTCCTAATTAGAGATGCATTTCCACAAATGAGCCTGCTGGACATAAGGCCAAGTGTGCTCAACCAAGGCTTCCCATGGATGAGTCAGGTCACCCACGACTGGTTACAAACTCTGATAGCTCCTGGTTGGACAGCTCCTTGTCAGGGCTCCTGGGGACTTTGTCTGAGGAGCCCTTGTTGGGGGCAGTGGTCGCTGGACACTGGGCACCGCCTGCCATTGTGTCAGGTGTGTATATGTGTGTGTGTTATCCGTGGGTCTGTGGGTATGATCACCCACACCATCTGTGCTTGGAGGTGGGAAATCTGCTGATGACTGGTTTTATCCCAAGGATGCCCAGTGCGGGAGAGCTAGCATGCCTGCACTTCTGGGGCAGTGTATTTCTGAAAGGTCAACCAGGGATGATGACCCATCTGCTTATGGCCTTCCAGCATCATCGGCATCCTGGACCTGGGAAGACATTTCATGTTTTCAAAGGAGATGCCCATCACCTCTCCAGAGCTTCATACTCAGGATTCTCACCGCTGACTCTACTGCAGAGACCTAAGGAGCCACATCTCCAAACCCCGGGGGCAAACACCTCCATCCTGCTCACAGCCCTGGCAGCCCATCAGCACCACCAACCCTGCTTTCCTGAGGACATTTTCCAGCTGAGCCCTGGACTCCTGGTCTGTGCAGCAGAGATACCATCCAGGCCCAAAGTGACTCCTGCGGGAGGGCATTTCATGGGGAGGCATAGCTGGGGGCCCAGCAGAGCTGGCACTCTCTGGATGCCAGCTTCCTTCCCACTCCCTGATTCCCTGGCCCCATTGATAAGGCCCACCAAGATCTAGCTTCCCCATGCTTCCCATCTCATTTCTCATGACTGGACATAGAGCATGTGGGTTGGTAGAATGCTTCCACAAACTTAGTTTATTATTTCTGTATCACGCACACTACTGACAACCAGAAACCATCCCCAGTCCTCGGTTCAGCCATCTACATTGCCAGACCCATCCAGTGAGCAAGCCAAGATCAGCATTATTTCACCTTACAAGGAAGGCACCGGGCCCAGAGAAGGTAACTGACTTTCTCACACCCACTGGATGGGGGGAGAAGAGCCAGCAGCCCGCTCTGATCTGGGTGCTGAGGGGTCCCAGGCTTTTCCCATCACAGGGTCTAGGAGGGAGCAAAGGAGGGGTGTGGAATTTCCCGAGGACACATTGGGTGGCCCTCAGCCCTGAGCCCAGATGAACGGACCCTCGTCTTGTGCCATCTGGACTGGACATACTTCAGAAGAAGGCTGTGCTCACACCCATCATTCTTTCCATGAATCTCCCACATACTCATTCGTTTGTTCACGCTTCGCTGAGGGCCATCTCTTGTGTACACAGTGCTAGGGAGGACATCTAGGCACGAAGACACGACCTCTGCTCCAAGGACTCTGCTGGCATCACACAAGTTAGGCTTAACCCCCTACGCACTCAAGGGCTTTCCAAGTTCTTGGAGGTAAGCAGAGCTGTGGGTAAAGTCTTAACTGAAGAGCACTCTCAAGAGCCAGGATTTGCAAAATTAAACAGAGACACATACACATGCACTCTGTTTTACAAGTCACTTTGGGGCTCCCCAGAAAACTTAACCGTAAATTCGGTACCTACGTGAAAGAAGATTTCCAAATGCCACATTTATTTCAATCTTGGGACTCTCCTCTGTGGTTTTCTTCCTTCTTCCAAAACGCATCTTCATAAAACAGAAAGAGAAAACTTATATTTCAGAGAGAGAAGCACTGCTCAACAGCTAAGACGCGGATTAAGTCAGCACACATCCGAAATCAGGGTCCCGCAGCCAAACCTCAGTTAGGAAAACTCCACGTGCTTCCGGATGGCATCCACATGCTATGAAAATACGAAGCTGTGGGAGGGTGGTGGGTCACATCGTACTAGATGCTTTCCGTATGTGAGATCCTCAACAGGACCTGCATCCTCGAGTTTCCAAAGGGGCTTCTGCAGATCAGGTTACTCGGCGGCAAGTTATTGCTCCTGGAAGGACACTCAAAGATGATGCTTCACCATCTCCCAAAAGCAGGCTTTTTTTTTTTTTTTTCATTTTCATGGGAGATATCACCTTGACGATGAGATGTTATTATCAATCAGGCCCCAACCCCCAAAGCGCTGATGTTAGCTGCAATGAAATCAGCAGACAGAAACATGTGTTTACAGAATTCCAGGAAGCTACAGGTCATCTACCTGGAAAAGAGTAGTTTTTGAATTGAGACGTGGCCTGTGGAGCAGGCATAGTTCTAAAATCACTGTGCTGTTTGTCCAGAGAGGCTGTCAGCTCCCCACAGAGCCTTCCTACAGACAGAACGACCAGGATAGGGTTTGCGGCACAGAAGGAGCCATGCTGTGAAGGTCCAGGACTGTGATTTAGCCTTCCGTCTGGCCTTGGATCTGCCAATGGCCATGCCTAGAACCTTGGACGTGTTCATTCTGTGGCTCCCATATGTTTTCCCTTGGATGTAATTAAGGGTCAGTTCCAGCAATGCCATTTTCTCGTCTGGTTGACACCAATAAATTAAAATAATGATGATTGACAACAATTCCCCAACACTTCCTAGGTGCCAGCACTGCCCTAAGCATTTTACATATGATGTCATAGATGATACATATGATGTCATAGATGATACGTATGATGTCACAGATGATATATATGATGCACATGATCCCCAATTGGGTAAATTAAGGCCTACAGAGGTTAGGTAGCATGCACAAGGTCACACAGCTCACTAGGTAGTAGCGGGTGGAGAAGGACCCAGGCTTTCTGCAGAGATCTCTCTGTAGAAACCACAATAATGACAGGCAAGGTGGGTGAATCCAAAGGGCACCTGAGTCCAGTTTTGAACTTGTGTCTTGTGTGTCCCTCTCCACCCCTGCTCACTGCTCACTCGGGTACCTGTATTCAGTGTGTAGCCACCGCCCAGGCTCCTGCAGCCCGTGGCCCCTCCTCCATGACTTCCCATTTGCCTTGGAAGCTATTGATCTAAACTGGCTTCATCGTCCCAGGATCTGGTCCAAACTGTGCCTTTGGCAAAACACAACCGAATAAACTCATTCCTTATTCTCTCCTGCCTTCTAAGGGCAGTGGCCCTGAAGCCAGCCATGGGGGTTGGTAGACCTTCAAAGCCAACTATGTGGTCCCTGTGACAGGGCACACAACTCACACGACACCTTCCAAGGACAATTTCCGCTTGCAGTGAATGCCCTGAGCCAAGCGTTTTCCCAAAACGTCCTCCAGAGCAGGAGATGCCCTTGAGAGAGAGCCGCTCATCCCGAAGGGCTCCCGGGCTCCGGAGCATTCGAACTGCCAGCACAGAGTCAGACCACCACCCAGATGCAGAGCCCTAGTGGGGGGCTGCCCTGCTCTCGAAGGTGTGAGCCCCAATGCTGGGTGTACAATCTGAACAGGCTTCCTTTGCGACGGATCCCAGGTGCTCCTGTGGGGCCGCTTCCCCCTCTGCTCCTCGGGACAGAGCCTTCACCGGCCGAGCCAGGCGGCACGTACTGGCCGAAGGAGGTTGCCAGGGCTCCAGCATTCTTTCCTGGCTTTATGTTCTGGAACAACTCACCTGCCTTCCCCTCGGTCACTTTGCTGAGTTGAGTAAGACTCGTGCTACTGACCTGGGTGCTGGCTTCCTAATTGTTTAGACACCGACTTGGCAACAGGTGAGTGATCAGCCTAAGAAAACCGTCCATAACCCATCTGCCCACAGGTGCCATTCCCGACTCCTAAAAGGCTTATGGGACTATGCTCCAGCTGAGTCCCCCAGGGAATGAAGTTTTATTTATATAATAAGGTTTAGAAAGCAAACCCAACTTCAGCTGTGTGAACGCCTCCCCTAGCACTGACAGACAACTGCAGTTAACAGACAAATGGCTTCGGGATGAAGAGCCAGGGAGTCCTTCCAGTGTCCTTATTGACCTGTGCTGTTTGATTTACCTGGTCGCCTGGTGAAAGGCCACACCTTAAATCAGCCGGACAGAGGAACCTGCCAACCCTCCCTCATCAATCTTCATTTGTCTTTCACAAATGCAGGAGAACCACTCAGCTAGCAGAGTCTCTAGCTAATCCTGCCCACCCTGGGTAAGTGATTTTTAGAAGGCCCCCCCCGCCGCCCAAACAAAACAAAACTTTTGATGGTAACTCCTCACATAATTTCCTGGCTTGTACTCTCCTGCTGACAAGAAATACATTTATCTGAATGTCAGGATTGCTGACACGGTGAAATGAAAATAATCCCTCTTGTTCCAATAATTTCATGCCATTCCTTGTTTTAATCTTCAGGAAATAAACTGCTGTCCCTATTACAAATTGAGAGACTGGGGACTTTTTAAAACATTTTAATTTATATTTAAGAAATCATAGCTAATATATCCTAAGAGAAAGGTACATGAAGCAAACGTTTAGAATTCCATGCTCTCCTGAGTAAAGACCATTTTGCTGAGATGTTATGTTAATAAGACTATTTAGTAGGACACAGTAACATCTTTTCTTCAGAACAAGACCAGGTTGTTAGCATTATGAAATTAGCACGACTACTTTGGAGCGGAGAGCCTGTGGCATGAGGGACATTTTAAAACAAGAGCAAAAGCTAACATGCTGCACAGAGCACAGGGTTGCAAGATGAGCCGCTGTACCGGGTGGGCGGGGAGAAGTACCGCATCCGCAGAAGGCGAAGAGCTGATGCACACCCTGCCCGCTGTGTAACAGGGTTGACGGGTTTTATTCCTCTGTCAACTTCTGACAACCCAGGCGGGTTCCTTGAGTCCTCTATTTTCCTAAACGGGGATCCAGACAACTCCCTCACAGAGGCTCAGCTCTGGGAACTGGAGTGCCCTTTTCCCATCGAATGGAAGCCGTTCCACCCTCTGTCTAGGTCCCGGCCCTCCTGCTTGCCCCACTCCAGTGGCTGCACCACTTATCACCACAGAGGGCACAGAAACTTCCCGCGCAGATGCCCCCTTTGTGGGGCCTGTGCTCCAAGAAAAAGATCCAGCAAAGGAGCCATCTCCTTGTTTAAAAGGGCTACCGCAGGCAAGTGTCCAAGGACTTCAGTGCTGTGTAATTTCGGGAGGACGACTTCATCAGCATTGCTCGACTGCTGTCTTGAGGATTTGAAAAGCTTGTTAGCAAAGGAAAAGTAGACAAATGAGAAAGTTTGGGGGCTCCTTTATGGTATATCTCCTTCAACGGAAACCAGTCATCACTAACCTACATCAGGTCAACTGTGCTTCCGTCCCCAGTCGTAACCCACACCGCCAGCCTGCAGAAATGAGGAGGAATTGACTTTCTCTTCCAAACTTCTCCAAATTAAATGCCACTTTTATGATTTGTAAAATATGTCTCCCACTTCAGTGAAGGAAACTGTACGCTGCCTCATCTCGGCTCTTCTCCGGGCTCTCAGATGAATGCGCAGAGGGGAGGTCCTCTAGCTAAAAAGGCAGACTATTTCCCTTTGTGCAGAATTGCTTGGCGTCCTTCCCTAGTACTAAAACCTAGGGGACCCCTGGGAGAGTCCCCAGGAGAGCAGAGTACAATGGCAGTATAAAATTAGCTTAAATTACCCAAAAGACACATTTTGCCATCTGTCAAGTGACATTTCAAATGTCTTTACATTATCGTCTGTCTCTTAAAGTTTGGGTGCATCAAACCGAAGAATAGGTGTTGAACACCAAAGAGAAAATGGACTCCAGGATCCTGTCTCCATTCTGCATGAGGGCTGATGGCCAATATGTCCTCACACAGGGTGCCCCTCATGCGTGTTTCTAGTCTTCTCAGGGAGTGGCAGCATTTAAGTGTTCTGAAGGTGCCTCTGCTGTCACGCTCCGCCTGGCCAGAAGGGCTGTGTGTGTGCATCCCTACAGAATCTTTACTGACTAAGGAGCTGAGACATGGAGGGCGGCTTTATCAGAAGCAGGCAGCTTCCATGGGCATCTCCATCACCTGGCCCCAACGGCAGATGGACGGTGCACAGAGCCTTGGAGCTGTCTAGCCAGCAAAGCCGACAGGAAATTCCAAGGTCTTTTCCAGCAGAAGTTTGTGGGCAGCTTCATCATTTTAGAGCAGGATTCTCTGCACGATTGACATTTTGGGTCTGAGGATTCTTTGCAGGGACAATTGCCCTGTGTTACAGGTTGTTTGCCAGCATCCCTGAGTTAATACTCAGTGGATGCCGGGACCACTCCCCTGCCACCTAAGTTGTGACGACCAAAGATGTGTCCAGACATTGCCACATGTCCCAGAGGGGCAAACTCACCCCGAGTGAGGTTCACTGTGTAGAGACCTGTGTGCGGGTGTGCATGCGTGTTACTGGTGATGGGAAGTTCCACGGCCACACGCACATCCCAGAGATCCCTCCATGGGCTCAATTCCAAGCCATCTGGTACTTGTCTAAGGGACAGTGGTTCTCAGGACAGGGGTTTCTCTTTCCCTGTTTACCTTACAAAACAGGTGGACAGCTGGAGTCTTGGGAAAGATTCATCAGATTCATCTTGAAGAAGCTCTGCTCACTTTGCCTTCAGGGTTTTGCTGTCTGCCCTCTCAGTCCCTCTCCTGGACCCCCACCTGGTCCAGGAATCTCTGGGACAACGGTGGCAGGAGTGCTGACTTCGGAAGATACATGAGCTCAGGGGCCTCCACGGGCCATTCCCAGGGCTCTGCATCTGGGTCCCCAGCCTCGGCTCTAACCTGCCTGGCCAGTTTCCTGTAGCCCCTGACACCACTCTCCTGATCAATGAGGGAGAGTTTGCCTCAGGGCACGGCTCCTGCCTTCACATCCTACATTCCTCAGGGATATGGCCGGCTGGCCCCCTCTGCAGACCCAACGAGAAAGGCTCTGGCCCACCATTCTTCAGGCTCCTGGCCCCAAGAGCCATGTGTGCTCTGGCTCCCGAGGGCTGTTACTGTGGATTATAAAGCTGTAAAAAGTTAGCACTAAATAGGGAAGCTGGGCCTGGGTTTCAATCAGGATCACGCAGCGAATGCAGGCAGGCTTTCCAAGGTAGGCGGCCTGTTGGGTCTCCCTTTGGCCTCCGCAAAGCCAGAAACTCGCCATCTACGGGTGAAGAAAGGCACACTGAGTGTTTAGCCTTCCCTCCCTGCTGCATCTTCTTTGAGGAGCAGACCCCAGAACGCACAGGGGAGTGAGCCATCCATGCAGGCCTTGAAGAAGGAACTTCACAGTGTGCAAATGGGAGTGGGGTGAGGGAAGGAGGGGAGAAGGCCCAGATGTAGCTCCAGAGGTTTTTCTCATTGATCCATCCAGCACTGAGCTGCAAACCACAGGCTACTTGTCTACCAAGGATTGTGCCAGGCACCAGGACGCGGAGGCTCCGGGCCAGGGGCTCAGGGTGTGTGTGGACCATCACCTCTGCTGCCGCCAGGGGCTGGGCCCCTTGTGGAGGTAGGGAGACAGATAGCACTAGCCTCTCTCTAAGGAGCCCTCCCACAGGGAGACCAGGTCTCCCACCCACTACCTGGAAAGTAACTCAGAGCCACAACCCCTTGGTGAGGTCAGCTACCTGTCCCTGTCAGGATGAGCTCGGTGGGGCTCTGAGCCTGGTAGGTAGAGACACAGGTCTCTCTCTATGCTCCCTGGGGGAGGGTCCTGCTGAGAACCTTTGGTGTTGCTGAGGAATGCAAGGGGCTGTTTAAAGAAAGAATTACTAATCTGACTACCAGAGGGCGTGCGCATGAGTTACAGGTGCTATAAATCTTAAATACTTTCACGAAGATTTTCTCCTTATCCCTGCTCCCCGGGGGCTGCTGTCTGGGTCTCATGTGAGGCATAGTGCCTTGGTCAGGGAACAGAGGACAGTGGAAATGTGACATCCTAAGCGGCTCAAATGCGAAGTCTTTTGCCTCTGGAGGCCTTGGCCAGCCCACGGCTTGGGCACCAGAATTGCCCAATTGAGCAAATAAAACTATAGGAGACCAAATTAAATTTACATTTTAGATAAAAAATAAATAAGACATATTTATAATAAAAATTATTTGTTATTTATCAAAAATTCAAATTTAACCAGGCATCCTGCATTTCATGTAGCACCCCTACCAGGTACTTGGGCTCAGCTGACTCATAGGGAAGCCCCTAGTGTCACCCCAGGGGACAGCCGAGGGTCCTGGGCTGCAGACTGGGAGGTGGGTGTCCATTTCAACCTCATTCTAACCTGCTGCCGAGGAGTCTGGAATGGGCCACTTCACCTCATGCCTTCTGCTTTTGGACAAGGAAAACCTGCTTGGGCTGTCTCCAAAATTATCCAACCACAATTTAATTTCCCTTTGCTTTTTAGATGTACCTTCCATTTTATTAAAGCCTATACAATTTAATATAAAACAAAATCTTCAGTGAAGCTGCCAAGTGTTTGGATCCAACATCATTTCTCCCCACACTGTGTTCTTTAGGACAACAGCAAGTTAAACAAAACGAAATACATTTTCTTCCCAAAAATTGCATTAAGAACATGCCAAGAGGAAACTGAAAATGTTCTCCAACACTCTTTCCAAAGAAAAACTGCCTATCAACAGAAGTAATGCTTGCAAACCCCAAATGCATATTCAACCCAAAGTAAACATGCAGTGAATTGTTATTATTAATAGTATTATGTTGTAACACATCAGTGTTCTCTGGAATACAGTTTGGTAATGCTGCCCTGTCATATTGCCTCTAATAAAGTTCATTTTTTTTTAACTGAACTAGCCAGTTGTTTGACCAAGATGGACTTAGTCAACAAGTTCTGATGTGAATATTTTTAATTGTCGAAATTTTAGTCTGTAAAATGTGGAAACCATGATCATCTTCATTTATGGGATGGAGCATCCAGTCTTCCTGCAGCCCCAAATAAGAAGAGAGTGCCAACAGACACAGAGCGGGATTTCCCATGAGCCAGATTCATCCAATCCCAACACTTCCTCGGGTCTGTTAGGTTAGCTCTGTAGTTGTCATGCCTAAAACCCAAGGCATTTGTAAAAACAATGACGACAACAACAACAACAACAAAAAAACCTAAGGCATCTGTGTAAGTTTCTTAGATTATCTCATTTATGCTAATATCAGCATTAACATTCATTTATAGCTTACCTACCCATTGCAAAACCAAAAAAGACCTCATTCCTTAGTCTAATGGGTTCAAACAAGCAAATAAATCACAAATGGGCCTTTTGTACAGGAAGTTGCCTTGGAGAAAGCACTGGGCATGGCACGTCCCTCATTCCACGGGTGGAAACCAAACCCGTTTCCTCACCCCGCCCTGTCATCCTCACCCCCCACCTGGGCCTCACCAGCTCCCTGACCCCTCTCCCACCTTTGCCCTCTCTTGCCTCTTCTCCATCCAGCAGCCACAGGGAGACAGACCTCTAACATGCAAGCCGACCCGGTCAGTCTTCTTCTCTCACAACCCCGGACACACTTCTTAGGAGACACTTCTTTACTAATGTCCCTGGGCCCCGGAGTCAGACTCACCACTTCTCCCTGCCAACTTGTGCTGTAGCCTCCCTTCCTCTCTGTGCCCCAGTTACAGTGCTCTTTGAATCCCTGTATCCTCCCCCGTCCTCTACCCCAGGGCCTTAGCACATGCTGTTTAATGACCAAGAAGCTCTTCTCTTCCTGCTTCCTTGTGTGTATCTGTTTCCTTGGGCAGCCATAATAAAGTATCAGTGACTGCGTAGCTTAAACAACAGAAATTTATCTCTCCACAGTTCTGAAGGTTAGAAGTCCAGAGTAAGGTGTCAGTAGGGTTGGCTTCTTCTGAAGCTTCTCTTGGCTTTTAGATGGCTGCCTTCTCCCTGTGTCCTCACATGGTCGTCCCTCTGTGTGTGTCTGCATCCTAATCTCCTCTTCTTTAAAGACACCAGCGATGTTGGGCTCAAGTCCATCCCTATGACCTAATTTTAACTTAATTACCTCATTAAAGACCCAAGATCCAAATACAGTCACATTCTCAGGAAGTGAGGGTTAGGACTTGAACATATGGATTTGGATTTAATGGGTAGGAACACAATCCAGTTCATCAGACACCATAGCACCATGCTAACTGTACTCAGCCTCAGACCTCTGCACACCCCAAGGAAGGCAGATGCCTATTTGGAGGCACCTAGAACACCAAGCTTCTCTCCTTCAAAGCACTTAGCAGGTGCAATTTTTGTGGAGTGGGATTATATGATCAGGGGTGTCCCCCTTAGACTATATCTCCATGTGGGAAGACATCACATTAGTTTTCCTGTTTGACTGATTCTTTTGGTGACAATTGTCAGCACATAGTAGACACCTAATAAACCGTTGAATGATTTCTTGAAGTTCTCTCCACCAGGAAGGGCAGACCAGGACTGACTTCTCATCTCCTCCCAGGACACACGCTGCTCCCTGGCTTTATCTTGAAAAAGGAAATTAGTGTGCCCATCCTGCTTGTCATGAGCCAAGGCATGGGGCAGCCCAAAGACTTATTCAGAGCACGTGGACTATGATGGCGCTCGGATGTCTGTCCACACATTTATTCAACCATTGTTTACTTGGGGTCCATCCTTCTCCCAGGGGTTTTCCCATTAGATCAGTAGTTGTCAAACTTGAAGGAAGCAGAAGCAACAAAGCTTTCTCACTAAAAAAAAAGAAAGAAAACAACAACAAAAAAAAGAAAGAAAGAAAGAAAGAAAGAAAGAAAGAAAGAAAGAAAGAAAGAAAGAAAGAAAGAAAGGAAGGAAGAAGGAAAAAGAATTTATCATGGGTTGAACTATGTCCCCTGCAGAAAAAATGTTGAAGTCCCCACCCCCAAGACCTCAGAATGTTACCTTATTTGGAAGCGGTTATTACAGGTGTGATTAGTGAAGATGAGATCCTGCTGGAGTAGGGTAGACCCCCTACCACAATATGACTGGTGTCCTTCTAAGAAGGCCATGTGAAGGCAGGACACACACAGCGACAGTGCCTTGTGACTGTGCAAGCAGAATCTGGCATTACACAGCTGGAAGCCCCACAATGCTGGCCTTTGCTAGTAAACCACCAGAAGCTGGGAACAGGCAAGGAAGAATTCCCCTACAGACTTTAGAGAGAGCATAGTCCTGCCAACACCTTGATTGCAGACTTCTAGCAACCAGAGCTGTGAGGCAACAAATTTCTGTTGTTTTAAGCCATCCAGTTGGATGTACTTTTTTATGGCAGCCCTAGGAAATTAATATAGTCTTTCATTAGAATGCATTTTATAAGCCCTTATTTATTTATTTATTCTTAAAGATTTTATTTTTGTTTTTTAGAGAGAGAGAGAGAAAGCATGATCAGGGCAGGGGGGAGGGGGGAGAGGCAGAGGCAGAGGGAGAGAGAGAATCCCAAGCAACTCCATGCCGAACATTGAGCCCGACACGGGGCTCAATCCCATGACCCTGAGATCACAATCTGCGCCAAAATCAAGAGTTGGACACTCAAGCGACTGAGCCACCCAAGCACCCTGACATTTATTTATTACAAAGTCAAATAATTAGAAAAAATTGATATTTTGGTTAACACCAATGGGTTAAAATTTTGTGTTGATAAAGGAGTATGTACTTTGTAAACATTACAGCATTTAAAGAGTTAAAATACATTTTAAAATGACATTTGAATACAATTAAGTAATCTCTAGCAGGCACTTAATTTATGTAAGTTATATGGACTATAACTATATGGGCTCAGTCAAAAAAACATTTTAGCAGAGAAGGGTAGTGAGAGTAATCCTCTTCCAAGGCTCTTCCCAAGTGTGTTCTCCAGAGTGTGGGCAGTGAGACAGCCCAGGGACTTGCAGGACTCTCGTTGGGGGAGAGCTGTAGGACTCTGGTCTCTGAACGTGTGGATGCATTGTTTTTGATGTGGCACTATGAAACATAAGACAATTACTTCAACCAGTGCTCGGACATCAATCCAGCCCTCTGCCCCGTCTCTAGGGGAATATGGAAATGCAAATTCTTTCAGAGAAATGGCATATCAGTATCCAGTGTGGCACCTCCTTAAGGAATGTTGAGAGGAATGTTCTAATCTAATTTTGGACAGGCTTTTCTTAACTTGGTACATATCAATTATTGACCTCAATTTTAGGAACTTAAACCTCAATAAATATCTTTATTTCACATTGTGTCTGTGGGTCAGGAATTTGTTCATTGCTAGCTGGATGGTCCTAACCTGGGGTTTCTCCTGAGGCTACAGTCAAGATTTCCAGAAATTTACAGAGATTGACAGAAATTTCACAGACTGACAGGGGCCTGTAGACACCTATCTGGGGCTAGAGGAACTGCTTCCAAGAAGGCCCCCTCACATGGCTGTTGGCACGAAGCCTTAGCTCCTCACCTCCTGAAATTCTCCAACGGGCTGCTTGAATACCCTCACAATATGGCAGTTGCCTTTCCCAGTGTGAGTGCTTCAACAGAGAGTAAAAAGAAAGTCCTTTGCATCCACAACTATATGGTCAACTAATCTTTGACAAGAATATCCAATGGAAAAAAGACAGTCCCTTCAACAAATGGTACTGGGAAAACTGGACAACAACATGCAGAAAAATGAAACTGGACCACTTTTTACACCATACACAAAAATAAATTCAAAATGGATGAAGACCTAAATGTGAGACAGGAAACCATCAAAATCCTAGAGGAGAACACAGGCAGCAACCTCTGTGACCTTGGCTGCAGCAACATCTTACTAGACACATCTCCAGAGGCAAGGGAAACAAAAGCAAAAATGAACTATAGGAATTTCATCAAGATAAAAACTTCTGCATAGCAAAGGAAATGATCAACAAAACTAAAAGGCAGCCTGTGGAATAAGAGAAGATATTTGCAAATCACATATATGATAAAGGGTTAGTATCCAAAATCTATAAAGAACTTATCAAAGTCAACACCCAAAAACCAAATAATCCAGTTAAGAAATGAGCAGAAGACACAAATAGACATTTTTCCAAAGAAGACAAACAGATGGCTAACAGACACTTGAAAAGATGCTCAACATCACTCATCTGCAAGGAAATGCAAATCAAAACCATGATGAGATAACCACCCCACACCTGTCAGAATGGCTAAAATTAACAACACAGGAAACAGCTGATGTTGGCGAGGATGTGGAGAAAGGGGAACCCTCTTGCACTGTTGGTTGCGATGCAAACTGGTGCAGCCACTATGGAAAACAGTATGGAGGTTCCTCAAAATTAAAAATAGAACTAGCCTATGATCTAACAATTGTGCTACTAGGTATTTACCCAAAGGATACAAAAAGACAGATACAAAGGGGTATGTGCACCCTAATTTTTTGCAGCATTGCAGTGACGTGGAAGGAGCTAGAGAGTATTATGCTAAGTGAAATAAGTCAGTCGGAGAAAGACAAACATCATATGATTTCACTCATGTGGAATGTAAGAAACAAAACAGATGAATATATGGGAAGGAAAGAAAAGAAGAGAGAGAGGGAAGCAAACAATAGGAGACTCTTAACTATAGAGAACAAACTGAGGGTTTGATGGAGTGAAGTGGGTGGGGGATGGGCTGGGTGGGGGCTGGGCATTAAGGAGGGCACTTGTGATGAGCCCTGGGTGTTGTACGTAAGCGATGAATGACTGAATTCTACTCCTGAAACCAATATTGCACTGTATGTTAGTTAATTGGAATTTAAATAAAAATTTGAAACAAAAAGAAAAACAACAAAAAAAAGAAGTTCTTGATGTCTTTTATAACCTAGTCACATCCACTAGGTCCATTCATTAGAAGCCTGTCACTAGGTCCAGCTCACATTCAAGGGAAGAGGAATTAGTCTCCACCTCTTGAAGAGAGGAATGTTAACCAACTGGTGGGCATAGTTTAAAACAATCACGAGGATGACAAATTCTTAAGCTAAAGAAATAAAGCTCAAGCCGATGGGGTTTCGGTCTTCAGCCAGACGGAGGATGCATATGCGGTCAGGATGCCTGAAGCTACGGCTCCCAGGTGGCCGTCCCCCTCCTCTCTGAGAGAGAAGGTGCTCCGGGGGTCCTGCAGGGGTGACTCTGGAAACCCTGGACTGGCAGGAGTCTTCCACATTTTGGCTTGGGCGCCTGGGATGTAAGGTGACCTCCCTGCCGAGGGCACTCACCCGGCGGCGACAGGGCTGAAGGCAGTGGTACTGACGGGAAGGACCAGGCTCTTCCACACCTGGGGTCCCCTCCCGTCAGGCTCTGAAGAGCCCACAACAGGGTAGGGGTCCTCAGAGTCCTTGATGTATGTGAGAAAGGACATTTTGAGGGCAGCTAGGGCTTGAGAGAGAGAAAAAGGGAGCAGGAAATTACAGAGCCTGGGCCTGGGGTCAAGTCACAAAAAGGGTGAAGGGAGGATGGAGGAGATGAAGCTGGGGTTCGGGCTCCTCACAGAGACTCCTGGGGAGAGCCCAGTCTCTGAAGCCAGTGTGCTCAAGGTGTGCGGAAGGGGGGAGGTGGGAGAAGGTGTTTCAAAGGGCCTTGAAGAAGATAGTATGAAGTTCTGACCCTGCGTTCTTTTCCAAGCCTAAGGTTGTCTGCAAAGCCCCTTACATCTGCCTCCCAGGAGAAGTTCTGGGGAGCCCTTCCAGGTTTCACTGTGGGGATTATTATACTTCCATTTTAGAGACAAGGAAACAAAGGCACCAGAAGCCATGCAACTCAGCTCAAAGATCAATTTCTCAGGGAAGCCTCATCTGACCATCTTCGATTAGGAGAGGTCCCCCATAGGGGCAGTGAGGTGGCTCAGTCCATTAAGTGTCCGACTCTTGGCGGCAGCTCAGGTCATGATCTCAGGGTCATGAGATCAAGCCCCGCCTCAGGCTCTATGCTCAGTGCAGTCTGCTTCAGATTCTTTCTCCCTCTCCCTTTCCTTCCCACTCATGCTCTCTCTCTCTCTAAAATAAACAAATATATTTAAAAAAATAGAAATAAAATAAATAAACTCTTAAAAAGGAGAGCCCCCCGCCCATGACAGACAGAGGGAAATAACTAGATGGGGTTGTGTGATGTCAGCACTAGGATATGGGCCTAGTGGTTCTATGCACCGCTGTTGCCCCAGCACCTGGCTCAGGGGGGTGATGGAAAGAATTAAGTAAATGGATGAATGAATGAACAGATGAATGAACAAATGATGCATTGAGCCAGGGTTGGATGTTGCATTTCTGTACAGCAGAGTAGAAACCTGAGTTTGGGAAGCCAGGCCAGCAAGGGTTGGAGTCCTGACTCTTCCACGTTTTAACTGCTTGGCCTGGACCAGGTTGCCTCTCGGAGCTCTGGTTTCCTCGTCTATAAAGCAGGGTCTAAAAACCAACCTGCCGGGTGTTGTGAGGTTGAGCAAGAGTGTGGTGACACACTTGACCACCCTGCTTCTTGTTCTGGGTCGGAGGAAGCCCCGCGCTGAGCTCCTCCTCTCTGGGGGTCTGGGTGCTGCTCTTTCCAGACCTCCACCCAGACACCTGGGCACACAGGAGCCCAAGGGCGCCAGGCAAGCAGGTGTGTTTAAGCAGAGCAGAGCCTCCACTGAGGCCTGGCCCATGCAGGAAGGGACCGCGTGTCTCAGAGCACGCATGTCCCCAGGCTGAGCCCGGCTCATCTGCAGCTAGGGGCGCCAGTCTGGGACTCTTCTGGACCGCGGGGCCCTGGCCTCTCCAACTGGCACCCAGGATGTCTGCTGTATTGCCGGAAGCCGGAAATGTCTCATCAGCACGTGTGACTGATTCTCCAGTGGTCAGCAACTGCTAACTACAGGATTGTCAGGGTTCTGGTTGGAGAATACGGACTCAAGACCCCTGACCGTTAAAAGGAGGGAGTCAAATGCCTGGCCTCACAGCATGGCGCGGCCTGCCAGGAGGTCCGAGCCTCCTTTCGGGGCCTGCAGCACATTGGCAAATCTTTCTTCCCAGCTGACTGCCTCAGACACACCAAAGACCCTGAAGGAAGGGGCAACCTTCTTTCGAGCGATCTCCCCTCTCGACGACCTAAGAGCCTTTGAAAGCCACGCTAAGCAGTGAGTCTAGGGGGCTTTTCGTTTTCCCACTGAAGCACACAAATGGTGCTCGCTGATTGCACGATTTGTCAAAATCTACAAGCAGGAGGTTTAGGCAACAGAGTCAAACTGTTTTCCTCAAGGAGTCTGAAAAATCCAGAGTTGCTTGTCAAGTGTGACTATTTTTAAAGGAAAGAGGGGTCAGGGGGAGGAAAACACCAATTTAGGCTAAATTAGCAAAATGTGTCTGATTTACAAAACTATGTAAAAATAAAAGCCTTCAATTTCCCTTCCATCAAGGCATATTCTGTAAGAAAAAAAAATCAGATCGCCTCCCACCTCCGCATTTGTGTTATGAGGTGCTGGGGGTAATTTGGGGTTTTTTGTAGCACTCCGAGCGGCTTCCCCCAGGATATCCGTGAAAACACTCAGGGGTCGGTCATCCCTGATGGTGCAAAGGTCATGAACTTCTCTTGGCGATGATTTTCCTTCTTCCCCTCGCGGGCTAGTCACCTGGCCACACTCTGCCACCCGGCCCCTCCCCAGGTGACCCCAAAACCAGAGCCCTTTCTCTGGAGCTGACCGGCTTGATGATGGGGCCCCAGCCTAGGAGGATGGAGGGGAAAGGATCTTGCCCCCACTAGCATACCCATAAGCATCTGCTCTGACAACTAAGTCCCTCCTCCACATCCCTTCCCCCAGTGGAAGGCAGCCCTGGCCTCCGCCATCTGGATTTGCAGGCTGGGCCACCACCAAGGCAGAGATGGATGTTGCCTCAGAGAACCGGGAGGACTTGGGTGGCAGAAGCTCTCAGACCAAGAAGAGACAGATTAATTCCTCTCAAATCCTTCCCGTCAAGTGCAGCAATGTGGACATTCCGGCATAGAAGAACATCAGTCATCAGCGGTGCCCCCACCCCTACTCTCACCTCTCCTCTTGTTCTATCCCCAGCTCTGCAGGGCCTCACACAGCGGGCACCCACATGTCCGCTACTAGGACACACGGCCTCAGCTTTGCCAAAACCACGCTGTTTATGCGGTGCCATTCGAAGGTCATAAATGGTATTTCATGCATCTGTCCACAATGGAATATTTTGATAAAAGACATATCTAGATACTGATTATGAGACAGAGAAATTGCTTCATTTAATTGCTTAGTTAATGATGTATGTGGTAAAAATGTAACATATTTTGAGTTTTTTTTCTGTAACAATCATTTATCATATGAGATCCCATTATAATTGTTGAGTGTATTGTGTAAAATTTACAGTTCACTTGTGAATTTAAGTATTGCTTAAATTTTTCCTGCCAATTCCAATTGCTACTGCCTCAGCAGGACAGGTTTCCTTGAAATTGAACTTCAGACATAACTAGGAATGACAGTAACTCCACAAATATTGTCTATTTTGGCATCACTGTCAATAGAATACAAGTGATGGAAAAGTCTTGAAGTAAAAGGCAATCTGTGGTTTTCCTGAAGCAAAGGTATTTCCATACAAGTGTAATACACTTTTGGATGACATATACATTAAAAAAATCTATGGATTAAACAGTCATTTTGCCACTCATCCAAATATTGCTAGCCTATAAACAGAATACCCAGAGACAAATAACTAAATTCAGGTTATCACCAATAGTTTGTTGGCTTTCAGATATATATACAACTATAACTTTCCTTTTTTCTATTATTACGTTATGTTAATCACCATACATTACATCATTAGTTTTTGATGTAGTGTTCCATGATTCATTGTTTGCGTATAACACCCAGTGCTCCATGCAGAACGTGCCCTCCTTAATACCCATCACCAGGCCAACCCATCCCCCCACCCCCCTCCCCTCTGGAACCCTCAGTTTGTTTTTCAGAGTCCATAGCCTCTCATGGTTCTTCTCCCCCTCCGATTTCCCCCCCTTCATTCTTCCCCTCCTGCTATCTTCTTCTTCATCTTCTTCTTTTTTTTTAACATGTAATGTATTATTTGTTTCAGAGGTACAGATCTGTGATTCAACAGTCTTACACAATTCACAGCACTCACCATAGCACATACCCTCCCCAGTGTCTATCACCCAGCCACCCCATCCCTCCCACCCCCC
>NW_027397120.1:5117305-5215311 GCF_003265705.2 Callorhinus ursinus
GAGCAATGCTGAGCACTTTTTCATATGTCTGTGGCCATTTGGATGTCTTCTTTGGAAAAATGTCTGTTCATGTCTTCTGCCCATTTCTTGATTGGATCGTTTGTTCCTTGGGTGTTGAGTTTCATAAGTTCTTTATAGATTTTGGATACTAGCCCTTTATCTGATATGTCATTTGCAAATATCTTCTCCCATTCTGTCGGTTGTCTTTTGGTTTTGTGGACTGTTTCTTTCACTGTACAAAAGCTTTTTACCGTGATGAAGTCACAATAGTTCATTTTTGCCCTGGCTTCCCTTGCCTTTGGCAATGTGTCTAGGAAGAAGTTGCTGCAGCTGAGGTCGAAGAGGTTGCTGCCTGTGTTCTCCTTTAGGATTTTGATAGACTCCTGTCTCATATTTAGGTCTTTCAACCATTTGGAGTCTATTTTTGTGTGTGGTGTAAGGAAATGGTCCAGTTTCATTCTTCTGCATGTGGCTGTCCAATTTTCCCAGCACCATTTGTTGAAGAGACTGTCTTTTTTTCCATTGGACATTCTTTCCTGCTTTGTCAAAGATTAGTCGACCATAAAGTTGAGGGTCCATCTCTGGGCTCTCTATTCGGTTCCATTGATCTGTGTGTCTGTTTTTGTGCCAGTACCATACTGTCTTGATGATGACAGCTTTGTAATAGAGCTGGAAGTCCGGAATTGTGATGCCGCCAGCTTTGCTTTTCTTTTTTTCAACATTCCTCTGGCTATTCGGGGTCTTTTCTGGTTCCAGACAAATTTTAGGATGATTTGCTCCATTTCTTTGAAAAAGGTGGATGGTATTTTGATGGGGATTGCATTGAATGTGTAGATTGCTCTAGCTAGCATTGACATCCTCACAATATTTGTTCTTCCAATCCATGAGCATGGAATGTTTTTCCATTTTTTGTGTCTTCCTCAATTTCTTCCATGAGTATTTTATAGTTTTCTGAGTACAGATCCTTTGCCTCTTTGGTTAGATTTATTCCTAGGTATCTTATGGTTTTGGGTGTGATTGTAAATGGGATTGACTCCTTAATTTCTGTTTCTTCTGTCTTGTTGTTGGTGAATAGGAATGCCACTGATTTCTGTGCATTGATTTTATATCTTGCCACTTTACTGAACTCCTGTATGAGTTCTAGCAGTTTTGGGGTGGAGTCTTTTGGGTTTTCCACATAAAGTATCATATCATCTGCAAACAGTGAGAGTTTGACTTCTTCTTTGCCAATTTGGATGCATTTTATTTCTTTTTTTGTCTGATTGCTGTGGCTAGGACTTCTAGTACTATGTTGAACAGCAGTGGTGATAGTGGACATCCCTGCCGTGTTCCTGACCTTAGGGGGAAAGCTCTCAGTTTTTCCCCATTGAGAATGATATTCGCTGTCAGTTTTTCATAGATCGCTTTTATGATATTGAGGTATGTACCCTCTATCCCTACACTCCGAAGAGTTTTGATCAAGAAAGGATGCTGTACTTTGTCAAATGCTTTTTCTGCATCTATTGAGAGGATCCTATGATTCTTGTTCTTTCTCTTATTAATGAATTGTATCACATTGATTGATTTGTGGGTGTTGAGCCAACCTTGCAGCCCAGGGATAAATCCCACTTGGTCTTGGTGAATAATCCTTTTAATGTACTGTTGGATCCTATTGGCTAGTATTTTGGTGAGAATTTTTGCATTCATGTTCATCAAGGATATTGGTCTGTAATTCTCCTTTTTGATGGGGTCTTTGTCTGGTTTAGGGATCAAGGTAATGGTGGCCTCATAAAATGAGTTTGGAAGTTTTCCTTCCATTTCTATTTTTTGGAAGAGTTTCAGAAGAATAGGTATTAATTCTTCTTTAAATGTTTGGTAGAATTCCCCCGGGAAGCCATCTGGCCCTGGGATTTTATTTGTTGGGAGATTTTTGATGACTGCTTCCATTTCCTTAGTGGTTATAGGTCTGTTCAGGTTTTCTATTTCTTCCTGGTTCAATTTTGGTAGTTGATACATCTCTAGGAATGCATCCATTTCTTCCAGATTACCTAATTTGCTGGCATAGAGTTGTGCATAATATGTTCTTATAATTGTTTGTATTTCTTTGGTGTTGGTTGTGATCTCTCCTTTTTCATTCATGATTTTATTTATTTGGGTCATTTCTCTTTTCTTTTTGATTAGTCTGGCCCGGGGTTTATCAATCTTGTTAATTCTTTCAAAGAACCAGCTCCTAGTTTTGTTGATCTGTTCTACTGTTCTTTTGGTTTCTATTTCATTGATTTCTGCTCTGATCTTTATTATTTCTCTTCTCCTGCTGGGTTTAGGCTTTATTTGCTCTTCTTTCTCCAGCAACTTTAGGTGTAGTGTTAGGTTGTGTATTTGAGACCTTTCTTGTTTCTTGAGAAAGGCTTGTATTGCTATATACTTTCCTCTTAGGACTGCCTTTGCTGCATCCCAAAGATTTTGAACAGTTGTGTTTTCATTTTCATTGGTTTCCATGAATTTTTTAAATTCTTCCTTAATTTCCTGGTTGACCCATTCATTCTTTAGTAGGATGCTTTTTAGCCTCCATGTACTTGAGTTCTTTCCGACTTTCCTCTTGTGATTGAGTTCTAGTTTCAAAGCATTGTGGTCTGAAAATATGTAGGGAATGATCCCGATCTTTTGGTACCGGTTGAGACCTGATTTGTAACCTAGGATGTGATCTATTCTGGAGAATGTTCCATGGCACTAGAGAAGAATGTGTATTCTGTTGCTTTGGGATGGAATGTTCTGAGTATGTCTGTGAAGTCCATTTGGTCCAGTGTGTCGTTTAAAGTCTTTATTTCCTTGTTGATCTTTTGCTTAGATGATCTGTCCATTCCAGTGAGGGGGCTGTTAAAGTCCCCCACTATTATTGTATTGTTGTCGATGTGTTTCTTTGCTTTGGTTATTAATTGCCTTATATAAGTGGCTGCTCCCATGTTAGGGGCATAGATATTTACAATCGTTAGATCTTCTTGTTGGATAGACCCTTTAAATATGACATAATGTCCTTCCCCATTTCTCATTACAGTCTTTGGTTTAAATCTAATTTGTGTGATATAAGGATTGCCACCCCAGCTTTCTTTTGGTGTCCCTTAGCATGGTAAAGTGTTTTCCACCCTCTCACTTTCAATGTGGACGTGTCTTTTGGTCTAAAATGAGTCTCTTGCAGACAGCATATTGATAGGTCTTGTTTTTTTATTCAATCCAATAGCCTGTGTCTTTTGATTGGGGCATTTAGCCCATTTACATTCAGGGTAACTATTGAAAGATATGAATTTAGTGCCATTGTATTGCCTGTAAGGTGACTGTTAACTGTATATTGTCTGTATTCCTTTCTAGTCTATGTTACTTTTAGGCTCTCTCTTTGCTTAGAGGAACCCTTTCAATATTTCTTGGAGGGCTGGTTTTGTGTTTGCAAATTCCTTTACTTTTTGTTTGTCCTGGAAGCTTTTTATCTCTCCTTCTATTTTCAATGACAGTCTAGCTAGATATAGTATTCTTGGCTGCATATTTTTCTCATTTAGTGCTCTGAAGATATCATGCCAGTCCTTTCTGGCCTGCCAGGTCTCTGTGGATAGGTCTGTTGCCAGTCTAATGTTTTTACCATTGTAGGGTACAGATCTCTTCTCCCAAGCTGCTTTCAGGATTTTCTCTTTGCCTCTGAGACTCGTAAGTTTTACTATTAGACGGCGGGGTGTTGACCTATTTTTATTGATTTTGAGAGGGGTTCTCTGTGCCTCCTGGATTTTGATGCCCATTTCCTTTCCCAAATTAGAGAAGTTCTCTGCTATAATTTGCTCCAGTACACCTTCTGCCCCTCTTTCTCTTTCTTCTTCTTCTGGGATCCCAGTTATTCTAATGTTGCTTCATCTTATGGTATCACTTATCTCTCGAATTCTGCGCTCATGATCCAGTAGTTATTTCTCTCTCTTTTTCTCAAATTCTTTATTTTCCATCACTTGGTCTTCTATATCACTAATTCTCTCTTCTGCCTCATTTATCCTAGCAGTTAGAGCCTCCATTTTTTTATTGCACCTCATTAATAGCCTTTTTTATTTTGACTCGGTTAGATTTTAGTTCTTTTATTTCTCCAGAAAGGGTTTCTCTAATAACTTCCATGTTTTTTTCAAGCTCAGCTAGTATCTTTAAAATCATCATTCTGAACTCTAGTTCCAACACCTTACTATTGTCCGTATTGATTAGGTCCCTGGCAGTCGGTACTGGGAGGTCTCTAAGGGTAGAGACTTTGACTTGACCTCTGCTGGAGCCCCAGGACTGAAAAGAGCACATCTACTATGTGCTCAGTAAATATGTGTTATGATTGAATGACCTTCAATGGAAGTAACATCTACAAGAACAGCTTGACCCATACTTAAAGGGTCTATCCAACAAGAAGATCTAACAATTGTAAATATCTATGCCTCTTGTTCTTTTTGCTGAGGTGATTTTTTCCATCTTGTCTTTTTGTCCAGAGGACAATAGATGAATGAGAGAACAAAATGCTAACAGGGTAACAATGTCCCCAGAACATATACACTAAACAAATCAGAAAAGACCTGAAACCAGGGGAAAAGAAAGGGAAAGAAAGAAAAAAAGATTAAAAAAAAATAAAAAGATAAATCTAAAAACAAACAAAAACAAAACAAAACAGAATATGATCAAATATGATCAGGCTGGTGCATAGATCAGTGCCACACACTAGATTTTGGGTGTATTTTAGTCTGTTAGAAGAAAGTGCCTCCCAAAATTTTAAAGAAAGAAAAATATATGTACAAAAATAAGGGCTGATTCGATGAAGGGATGGAATATGCCTGTAAAGATGAAAATTATAAAAAATTTTATAAAAGGAATTGATAAGATAAGAAGTTGGTTGAAAAAAGAAAGAAGAGGATTTAAAAAAAAGGGAGGAGAGAATGGGATCAGGCAGGAAACTAGAACAAAGCCATACACTAGAGATTTAGGGTATGTTTTGATTTGTTAGAAGAAACTGTATCCCAAAATTTTAAGGAGAGAACTATATATATATATACCGAAAATAAGGGTAACTACTATGAGGGGATAGAATATGACTCTAAAAGTGAAAAATACAACTATAACTTTCCATATATTTTTCTATTTCATCATCATGAAGATAAATTTATCATAGTCAGAGGATAAAACATGTTTTATGTAACAACTTGTTAGCTTGACATGTCACTTTAAAGGCAAGCAGGGCTTCACCTGTGTGTTTTCCCTGGGCCTCAGGGCTCTCTCTTCCACCACCAGCCTCACCTCTGGCCATATGGATCCCATTACCCTCCCCACCCCTACAGGCCCTGGAAGGTTCTGGCTTCCCACCACTGCTAGTCGCTGGGGCCTCAGCCTCCTTGGTGGTCCCTTCACCCCACCCACACCTCCATACCCCTTCCTTCCTTAGAGGGCTTCAAATCAATCTTTTTGAGTGCTCCATCTTCTTCTTTCCAGAACCAGGATAGATATTCCTAATGTGTACACTCCCTTCTCTTTGCAACATGCTTCATTTTCTTCGTAACACTGACTCCCTCTTGACAGCATTGGAACTGCACGGTTCTGCCTGTTTCCTGCCCTAGACTGGGAGGTCTCTAAGGGTAGAGACTTTGACTTGACCTCTGCTGGAGCCCCAGGACTGAAAAGAGCACATCTACTATGTGCTCAGTAAATATGTGTTATGATTGAATGACCTTCAGTGGAAGTAACATCTACAAGAACAGCTTGATTCCTGGCACTGGCCCAGGGCACACTTCTGTACAATAGTCAGTGAAGGGTGAGTGGAGGAGGGACATATTTCGAAAGGAGATAGACTCCCACCAGTCACAGTTGACAAGGCTGAGATGACGCATCTGAAGTGCCACCCAACGCCGGGTTCATGGCGGGCACTCAATCTACATGAGGTCCCTGTGAATCCCTTAGTTAGGAAACAGGTGGGACTTCTAAAGGCCCCTTCCTGCCCCGAATTACTCTTTGTTAGATCCACTACTTTAAGATGAGGGGCAGGATGTCAAAATTGGCAAGGTTGTAAATTGGCTAAGAGGAGGATTATAACCTTCAAGGGAGAGAAATAGTTTGTGGATCACGAGTGCTCAATATGTCAATTAAAATGAGAGCTGACTGATGTTCAACTCACCCAGATCCTGAGTTTTGTTTCTTTTCCTTTTTTTTTTCCCCCTCCTTCCCATAATGAGCTGCCAAGGACTGTGATATACAATCACACAGCAATTATATGGAACCTGCAGCCCAATGAGCACAAGGTTCATTAGCTGAAGGGATTCTGCAAAAAAACGGATTGGGTTGTGTGAGGGTTGGACTGGCCATGTGAGGAACCCCCTGATCTCTGTCATTCAAAACAGAGCGAGGTTGGCAGCCCCAGTGGGGGAAATTGCTACTTGGCCACGTCGGGTGACTGGGACACACTTCACGGCTGTCAGGGCCGGAGTGGAGAATGAATGAGTGTTGTCGAAAGGTGTCAGGAGGTAATTAGTAGCCCCTCGGCTGTCTGTAAACAAACATTTTTGATGCGTGCCATGAAGAGATGAAGCTATTTTGGTGATCAATTTTGCACTCTCAGGAAGCAGAATGTAATTACGGGGTCTGATCTACAGCCCTCATTGTGCCAGCCCCGAGCAGGCGGAACGGGCCCCCCTCCAGAGCTGGCAAGCTCTCTGCTGGCAGGGGCTTGTTGCTGCCTTTCCCTTCCTCTCCCACTGCCAGCCGTCCGTCTCCCCTCGTGCTGTTTTAATGGCCATTTTATTTTTGTTTCTAAAGTTTGAAAAGTGGCTGCCGAGAGACTTATCGGAGTTGATAAACCTTTATTGAGCACCTACTATATAGCCCATCATCCTGGCCGCATGTAGGGGCCGCAAAGACAGAGCAGGACTGAGGCTCATCGTCCACCCTCGCAGAGCTTCCCGGGGAACGAGGAAGGCAGCTTAGACTTTGCAAGAGACACAAAGTTTAATGAAAACAAAACAAAAAAGTTTACATTTATTTAGTGCCAGGCACTAGATCAGTAAATGATAAATACAAAATCAAAGTAATGACTAGGATCTCATTAGCACCCACAAAACCCTATGAAGTAGATATTGCGATTGTCACCATTTGAAAAAAGGGGAAACTGAGTAGGCAACTTGCCCCACGTTCCTCTCACCCTGGTCTGCCTGTTTCCTAGGCCCTGAGGACAAACGGCCTTCTAAATCAGATGCGATCCATCTTATGGTGCTCCCACTCCCCTGCCATGGGAATGCAGAGGATATGCACATGTGGGTGTAACCCGTCCACAGGAGGGGAGAGCGCCAGGGTGGCCAGGGTGTGACAATCCCTGGCCCGCGGGCTCCAGGTTATGGGATGGGGACCCCTCTCCTGGTCGCTTGTGTCTGCTCTGCTCACCTTGGGAGGTGGAGTCCATCAGCGGGAAGACACTCCTGAGCCACATGGGGATCTGAGAAATTGTTTCAGCAATAAGGCTTCAACCTTCCCAGGTTATACTCACCTGAATGTTTGGGGGGCATTTAACCTTCCAGCTGGTGCCTCTTTTCCTCCCCTCATCTTAGCAATGCAATATCTCCCAGTGGCATCTAGCTTCCAGAACAGAGGTATTCTGCTTGTAAAACTTCCACAATCCCATGCCAGTCCACATTCAAACTGGGGTCTCTCAATGGTCCACAGCAACAGCTCTCCTGTTTCCTGTGTCCACTTTGCCCGTCAGACTAGAGCTCTAAAACTAGCCCACAGTGATATGCGTGGAATTGCAAACAAAGGGGACAGCTGTCTAGACGCACAGGACCCAGAAGGTCTGTGAGGTCTGTATGGGGAACAAAGGGTTTTCTTTTTCAAAGATACTTGTGGGCACCTTCCTGGGGCTATTGTCTCTGCACCAAAAGGTGGAACTGAATCCAAGACTCCACGGCTTCCTGGCTGATGGACACCTGAGAAATCCTGCCATCTCAGTGATCAAGGAAGTGAGGTGTGTCTGAGAGCCTAGGGTCTCTGTCATGCTCATGGCACGTATATTAACCGGTCACTTTATCATGTGGGATCACGTGGGAAGGGCTGTTTATAAAGATTGAATTTCTCAAAGGAAAGCGACAGCTTCACACGCCCCTGCCCCAGGAGGTTTGGTGACAAGAAACTTCAAAAAGTTAGCATAATTTTCAGCACATAAAGGCTATTTCCCGCCGCATGTCAAACCCCCCAAATGCAGTAATAAAATGGTTTTCCCCAAAATCTTACTTGGGAAAAAAAAAGTTTTTAAATGGTCAGTAGGGAATGGTTAGGATTCGCTTGCAGAAACTCTGCTTCCTGCGGGTGACTGAAGGCTGGTTTCACCCCTGCAACGCATGCCAGGGGCCCCGAGAAAGCAGACACACAGGCCATGGGGCCAGAGGTCAGCCAGACGGGCTTATCAGCCTGGGGTTTCATGTGGAAAGGATTCTGGGTTGGAGTCAAGGGCCTTCCTCTCTCCCTCCCTCCCTCCTTCTTCCCTTCCTTCCTTCCTTCCTTCCTTCCTTCCTTCCTTCCTAATAATGGTCCGTCTCAAGAATCTTCCAGCAGAGGTCACACTTGCCTTTGTGATGATGGAAGTCATTTGTTATTTTAGAGAATAGAACTGATTGTTCCGGGCTGTAAATTTCCGCAATGTTTGGAGAGATGCCACGATGGCACAAGGCCATGGAGAGGTGTGGGAGACACCCTCAGAGCCACCGAGCCGCCAGTCAGCTGAGCATCACACATCATGACAAAGAGGATGGCAGCCATACTGCCACTGTCCACGTGCCCAGCACCAGTCCCTCATGCGGCCCTTTGTATCTTTGATTCGTGATGTGGGCCCTTGAACTAATATTAGCCTTTCCCTTAGGGGCCTGAGGATCATGAGGGCTTCCTTATCAAAACCTGTCCACAGATTGCAGGGGTTTTGTGAACCCCTCAGGACGATTGCTGCATGGTCGTGGCAGGATTCTGCAGAAGGGTCTAGACTCACCAACAGCTACCCAGGTGCTTCCGGTTGGTGGGTTGTGAAAGCACCATGTGCATGGTTAGAGGGACTTCGTGGACAAAGGGTGAGGCCCGGCAAGGCTTGAGGAGATGTGTAGAAGTGGGACTGGTGGAGGGGAAGAGGAAAGATAACATCACTCAGGAAGAGTCTGAGCGATTTGCTTGGGAAGTCACATGGGATGTCTTTCCTGGGCGACAGTTCACTGGCTTCCAACACTAAATACAGCCTAGAGAGCTAGGATTCCCTGAGCGCTTCCTAAATCCACTTCTCTGAACTAAGTGCTTTTCCCGCATGTCTCGTGTTGGTTCTATGGGGGAAATCAAGGTTAAATAGTTTGCCCAAGATTGTGCAGCTCTAAGAAGTAGAGCCTACCCTCAGACCCAGACGTCTAACTGACCAGACTGAACTTGTAACTGTTACCCTAGGTAACCTCCCTCATGATACAAACCGGCTCACAACCCAGTCTCTAACTTCACTGTGGCTGGTATGGGCAACTGGTGTCTCATGTGCCTAAGACAGGGCAACATTTGTTCATGGTCAGCTCCTTTAAGACCTGGTTCCTTTCAATCCCGAAACAAAACTTGCCTCCTGTGAGTTTGTCCTAATAGGGCCCGGGTGTGTCTGAGGAAACCACAGATCTTGTGGACAAGATTGAACGGATATTTCTAATCTGTGTGTTTTATGTCTTATACACATTTTACGGCCCAAATCGCCATCTGGCCTAGGGAAAGAGCAAAGATGGGAAAGGTTGTTGAAAGGAGGGTGTGAACATTTTTTCATGTGTCTGTTAGCCATTTGTATGTCTTCTTTGGAGAAGTGTCTGTTCATGTCTTCTGCCCATTTTTTGACTGGATTATTTGTTCTTTGGGTGTTGAGTTTAAGAAGTTCTTTATAGATCTTGGATACCAACCCTCTATCTGTAATGTCATTTGTAAATATCTTCTCTCATTCCGTGGGTTGCCTCTTAGTTTTATTGACTGTTTCCTTTGCTGTGCAGAAACTTTTTATCTTGATGAAGTCCCAAAAGTTCATTTTTGCTTTTGTTTCCCTTGCCTTTGTAGACGTGTTGAAAGAAGTTGCTGTGGCCGATGTCGAAGAGGTTACTGCCTATGTTCTCCTCTACGATTTTGATGGATTCCTGTCTCACATTGAGGTCTTTCAGCCATTTTAAGTTTACCTTTGTGTATGGTGTTAGGTAATGATCCAGTTTCATTCTTCTGCATGTGGCTGTCCAATTTTCCCGGCACCGTTTACTGAAGAGACTGTCTTTTTCCCATTGGATATTCTTCCCTGATTTGTCAAAGATTAGTTGACCATAGAGTTGAGGGTCCATTTCTGGGGTCTCTATTCTGTTCCATTGATGTTGATGGGAATGCAAGGTGGTAGAGCTACTCTGGACAACAGTATGGGGTTCCTCAAGACATTAAAAATAGAACTACCCTATGACCCAGCAATTGCACTACTAGGTATTTACCCCAAAGATACAGATGTAGTGAAAAGAAGGGACACATACACCCCAATGTTCATAGCAGCAGTATCTACAATAGCCAAACTGTGGAAGGAGCCAAGATGTCCTTCAACAGATGAATGGATAAAGAAGATGTGGTTCATATATACAATGGAATATTACTCAGCCATCAGAAAACTTGAATACCTATCTACCATTTACATCGACATGGATGGAACTGGAGGGGATTATGCTGAGTGAAATAAGCCAAGCAGAGAAAGACAATTATCATATGGTTTCACTCATATGTGGAACATAAAGAATAGCTCAGAGGACCATACGGGAAGGGAGGGAAAACTGAATGGGAAGAAATCAGAGAAGGAGACAAACTATAAGAGACTCTTAACCACAGGAACCAAACTGAGGGTTACAGAAGGGAAGGGGGTGGGAGGTTGGGGTAGCCGGGTGATGGGTATTTAGGAGGGCATGTGTGGTGATGATCACTGGGTATTATGCACAACTAATGAATCATTGAACACTACATCAAAAACTAATGATGTACTATATGTTGGTTAACTGACATAATAAAAAAAAGAAAGAAAAAGAACAAAAAAAGTATTCAGTGATTAATAAAGTAAGATAAAGATTTTTTGCATATTGGAAAAAAAAAGAAAGGAGGGTGTGAGTAGATGTGTCTGGAAAATTAGTATCTTGGCCAGTCATGATCAGAGGGAAGTTATATTCATGCAAAGACGTCAACTCTTTACAAAGCTCTGGCCTGTGGTGGACACTTAGTTAACGTTTGCTGAATGAATGACTGACTGACTGACTGAATGAATGAACAAAAATTAGACTTTAATCCTACCTTTAAGGATCCTGTGGTTAATACCTATCCCCCATTATAGATCCTATGTAAACAGATCCTATACATACGGTTGCCTAATTAGTACAGCAATCCCGAGCAAAGTCTGAAATACTGACTAGAACGAGAGACGGAATGGCCAATACCCTGAATATGGAGACTCCCACGCACCCCCTTTGTGTGGAGAATATCCAGTGAACTAAGCCTCAGACTCCAAGTGCCCAGACCCTTTGGAATCATTCATTTAAGTCGCCACGAAGTGGGCAGGGCCGTTCTTCTGGAATAGTCTAGAACCCTTGTTCACCTGGAGTGGCTTGAGGAGGCTAAGTCTTCTGTGTTAATCTCCGTGGGATCCCAGGTCACTTTCCAGGGATGTGGTTTGCGCTGGAGTCCTTGACCAAATGTGTGAATCCTCCCTAAAGCCCCACAGCGACCCTAAACCTCACTCTTTAAATCCTGGGGACTGCATTCTGCGGTGCCAGCCTGTCATCTCTCTTGAGGGCATTCCATTTTGTTATGATGAACATATCCAACACCTTTTTATTAAATGAGAATTTGTTGACTTCCTATGCTCCCGTGCAGTTTTCCATGGAGTGAAGTCGAGGGGATGTTGAAATTCAGTTATTTTCCACAGAAAGCCTGCTCCTGGTAAATCACCCTTGCTCTCAGGGCTCAGATCCCATGGCCCTGAGATCCTGCTAAGGCATTTGAGAGCTGATGGCCTGGGGCAGGGGAGGTGAGACAGGAGAAGCCTGGGGTTTAAACTTACATTTTATGTCACGCTGCTGGCGGGAGGTTATGGATGCATCCTTCAGAGATTTTCGGTCCCTACAGCGGGGTGCATATAAGGCAGAAAATGTTAAAGGAATTATGCTATGTGCTTACAAAGTCATTACATGGATCTTGAAAGAACCAAGAAATTGACTTTTATCTTCTTTCTTATCCTTCTCTCATCAGGGCAAACCTAAGATGACAGTGCAGACAGCTAGAACTATCCCCAGGAAGAGCAAAGCCACAGGACACAGAGATCTGGGGGTGCTCCTAAGGTTCTGAAATAGCTTTATCCATCGACTCTTCCAGAAAATGACCAAAGCAGAAAAGGACTCATTTTTCAGTTATTTGTAAGAGTCCAATCACACACTAATTTACTCTATACCTTTTCCCTCCTTTGTATGGACTATTCCAGATTTTTCCAGACTGTTGTTTAGGGAGTAATGGCCATACCACACTGTTTGCTCCACAATTTAACCCCTGAAGTTTGGGCACCTGGGGGCTCAGTTGTTGGGCGTCTGCCTTCTGCTCAGGTCATGGTCCCAGGGTCCTAGGATCGAGTCCCATATTGGGCTCCCTGCTCCACGGGGAGCCTGCTTCTCCCTCTCCCACTCCCCCTGCTTGTGTTCCCTCTCTTGCTGTGTCTCTCTGTCAAATAAATAAAATCTTAAAAAAAAAAAAAACCAAACCCTGAAGGTTTTGCTCAGTAACTGATACCATTGAGGTAAAAAATATTTTTTTCCTTATCATTTGCTCCTGAGATAAATCAGGTTTTTCAAAGCAGAGGGACATTTCTTCACTCAACAAGTGTTTATTGATAACCTACTATGTGCTGGGAACGAGGGTAGGTATAGACAACTAGTCCCAGCCACCATTAGTCCTTTAACAGGAGGAAATCACAGTGTATCAGGTGGTGGCAAGTGCTGTGGAGAAAACTAAGCAGAGAAGAGGGTCAGGAACCTCCCTGAGAAGGTGACATGCGAGTTTCAATGGCCAATGTCCCCATCAGCATGTCAAAGCTTTTGTGCTGGTGGAGCATAGGCATTCGGATTTCGGATTGGAGTAGATGCAGGTCTGGGGTGTAAAACCAATAAAAGGGTAGGGCTAGAAGTGACCTTGCAAACCCTATTGTCCAGCCCCATTCATTCCACTTGTGGGGAAACTGACCCCTGAAATGTGAACCGAGAAGCTATGTCTCCGCTCAGCCTTGGGATCTGAACGCCGTGCCTCCAACATAGATGCTTCTGTGTAATTACCTCTCCCTGAGATCCAGAGTCAACCTGCCCTGCTTCCATCATTATGTAGGCTGCTTATAGAGCAATCTCTAATCATCATCACAAAACAAAAGGCAAGCAGGCTCACCCTGAAATGGTGCATTGTCTCAGACCCAGAAGTGGCTGGAATTCTGCACTGGAACATGGGGCCATCTTCCCTGTGACAATGAACTCCAGGGGTTGTTGGGCAAATTGATTCACCTTTCACAGAAGGTCTAGTGTACCCTCCCCGACGCACTTGTCACATAGACTCCTACTTGTCACATTCAGCATGGACCTTCGAGAGGAAGGAGAATTACAAATAGAAAACCTTGCATACTTCCACTAAACCCGCCTACCAGCCCAAGGTCTGTGGCCAACGCAGGTCACGATGCTAAAAGGGCTGGCTCTTCTTTTCTCTTTAGTTGTATCGTGCACTTCAAGTATGAATTTGATGCCTTCTTTCCATCTGCTTTGAAAAGAGCAGATGCAGAATTTGATGTGAATACGTAATTGAGATTCTTCTCCTGGAAATGTGATGTTCTACAGTGTGGGGAGTCATCAACATTGTATCGGGCAAGCTCAGGGAGCCTGGGGATGGGGAGCTGTCATGATATCTTTGAGCCAAGTAAGAACATGCACTCCCATCCATCCACCCAGACAACTCAAGGGTCAAAAGAAGGCATCCTTCCCTCATACAGTGAGCTCATACAATGATAGTATTAACTGGAATAATAAAAGTAACCTAGCATACTGGTCCGATCATCTTAAAATTCCATATACATCTTCGACACCACCACAGATGGTACAAGGAAGAACAAGATAAAATGAGACCCTTGCCCTCTCTGGGGCTTGCAGTCAGTGCGGTGGGGAGGGGGGCCGGCTCTGGGAATAAATAGCAATAGGGCAGCTTGGAAGTGTTAGATCTGTGATAAGACACAAACTCCTCTAGGGATATAGAGGAGAGGGGACCAGCCCTGCTGCGCTCGGGGTCAGGGAAGGCTTTTCAGAGGAGGTGAAATTGAAGCTGGTCTTGAGGGATGGGTGGGCACTCATCAGTGGAGAAGGAGAGAGAAGGCCCTCCAGGCAGCGGGAAGACCGAGCAGGAAGGCATAGTGTTGCACAAGAGCACGGGTGGCGTTGGAACCACAAGTCATTGCATGGGGCTGGAGTGTCAAGTTCAGATGGGAAGGTGTGGTGGACGAAGCTGCAAGCTGATGGGGCCCCATGGGAAAGGTGAGCTGAGCTCGGGGAGCTGGAGTTGGCTCCTGCACACATCCCCCTCTCCAGAAGTGAAGATTGTCTCCGGCTGCTTGTCGGTCAGAGCCAGAACCTGGAAGTCTGTGCTGCATGCGTACGGATGGCCGGAACTGCCCCTTCTTTCCTAGGATCCTGGTCTTGTTTCCCCACATCAGAAAAGCAGATTCACAGCTGCTCTGGAACTGGGTGCGTTTTCACCCTCTTTCCAAAGACTAGCGCTGCACCAGCTCTTTGAGGCATTAACCAGCCAGCCCAGCTCATGGCTAATTGCTGTGATATTTATCATTACAGGAGTGGGATGGCTTCCATCTGAGGATCAGAACGGGCTCTGCAGCTGGGGAAGTCTGCCCAGCGTTGTGCCAGGGTCTCCACATCATCGTCTGCCGTGTCAGAGCTAATTGGGAGCCAGCAGCCGTGTCAGCTTTGCTTGGCTCCGAGACACCCCCGGGTCGCTGCAGTAATTTCACATGAGCAAGAAAGGGCAGCATGGGGTGGTTTTCATCCTCTCTGCAAAACAACAGAGCCGTTTGAATTTGTCTTGGGCAGAAGCAGAGGGTGGGCGAAGCTGCCATAAATGTGACAGGCAGACCTCACTGTGGAGTCCTTCGTGTGCTCCTGGCTGCTGTCTGGATGGGGGACAGTTAGGTATAGAGATACATTCTCCCTTTCCCTCTGCTCCTGCCTCCCTTTGTGATTGCACCTTCCACGTGGCAAGGCAGTCAATTAGACCAGAGCAGAGAAGCACCCCTGTGCTTATTCCTTCGTAGGGAAACCAAACGTACCTTTAGAGTCCCTTAACGTAAACCTAACTGCAAGTAACTAACCTTGTTGGGGAAAAAAAAAAAAAATGCTTGTTTACACTATTCAGAGAGCATGGTCACATTGAAATCACATTCATGGCTGTGATTTTTTTTTTAAAAAGGAATCTTATTAAAAACTTGGCGTGTAGGGGCGCCTGGGTAGCTCAGTTCATTAAGTGTCTGATTCTTGGTTTCGGCTCAGGTCATGATCTCAGGGTTGTGAGATCGAACCCCAAGTCGGGCTCCATGCTCAATATGGAGTCTGCTTAAGATTCTCTCTCCACCTCTCCCTCTGTACCGCCCCACCTCTAAAATAAATAAATATATCTTAACACAGAGGATGAACAACCCCACAAACAATGGCTCAAAAAGACAGGGCTGCTTAGCAGGAAGCATGTGTGAAAGAGGGAGGTGTATTAACATGCGCGAGGAGAAAAGCAAATGCGAGTAGCGGTACAGATGTCCCAAATCAGCCAATCAGCTCTGGACCCTTTACTGAGAGCAGAATATGGCATTATTGCTCAGATTAAAATAAAAAGAAAGTATCCCTACCCCGTAGAAGAATAAACTTTTCTACAGCTGCATGTTCAAGCCCGAAAAATAAATCCTACGCAAATAATGGAGTGCAGGGTGGGTCATGCAGTGGGCAGTGTCCAGAAAGGGGGGTCTGACTGGGGCCTGGCCGCTGGAGACTCGGCATTCTGTGCTTACTGGGAGACAAGTAGACACTGCAGGTAAGAAATGCTCAGAGGCTGGGGAGTGAGGCTCCAGGGCCCTGCTAAGGAGTTTACAGAGGGAAAGAGGAGTCTGGTCAAGCAGGGGCCACGTGGCTAATGAGGAGCCGAACTCATCACAGAGAGACGGCAGGTTTTCGCTGGCCTCACGCAGAACCCGAGCTCTGCCGGGCTGTCCGTTTCTGCGCATGTTCTTCCCATCTGTTGGAATCTAGAATAATGGATTCCCAGCTCCGTCCTGTCTCAGAAAAACCACAAGACAGCGATAGTTAACTGTGGTTCCCCTTGCCTCAGTTCACAGCTGGATTTGGTCCCCCAGATATCTGGGAAGGAAGGCCATCGGACTTTCTAGAACAAAAATCCATCTTTTTGACATTCTGACTACCCTGGTGGTCTGAGCACAACCTCTGGAAGCTGAGGTCCTACCTATGTCCACCTGAGGTGACCTTGGGAGCACCCTTTTGTTTTTGTCCTACTGTATTGACAGTCAACAGTGAGGAGGGTTGTCCCAGCTGTGTAGAATGTCAGTCAAGGCAGGTGCCTTGGTGCTATTTTGGCCAGTGTAAAAATAATATTTACTGTAAATCATTCGGGTTGCTTCATATCTCTTAAACCCATTTGAAAAGGAAATCGGGTTGTCTGCTGGATTACAAGAATTATGTCCCAGATAAGCAACTGTGTGGGTCAAACTCTTCTTTGTCTCAAGAGCTCTTGGCATACGGTTGGAAGAAAGGAAGTCAATGGAAATCCCGACTCCAATGTCGTTACAGGAAATCTCAGGGGCTGCCTAAACCAACACTCCAGTTTCCAGAGAAACACTTTGATGAAGAAGGGAAACCATGTTGACCTGCCTCTTTGTCATATCAGAGTTCACACCGAGGGAGCAGGATGGATTTAGGGAGGGTTGTTTTTGTTTCTTCACTGGAAATGAGACAGCATATTGGTGTTTACCAGGCTGCAGGCTGTGTCAGAAGCTCAACTGCTGTTACCATGGCAACCAGATGCACTGGCATCTCCCTGCAATACCACCTTGGCTTTGCCTGAACCATTTCCCAAAGTGTCTGGAGAGTTATTTCCCAGTGGACATTTCAACCTGACACTGCACTTAGAGCATCAGCCAGAGAACTCACCCAGAGTATGCATCTTAGATTCAAGAATGCTCAGACTGGGGAATTTGGCCCAAACAACCCCCCCCAAAAAAACACACAAAAAAAACCCAAAAAGTAATGGTCAGTCAAAAGCCCATAGAAGTCTAACTTAGCGGCCAGGCAGGTAAAACAGTCAGGACATTCTCCACTGAAAAGGCATGAGTTTGGGCCAAGGAAACAGGGAGCCGTTTGTCATACATCCTAGATGAAGTCAAATTTTTTTTAAAGATTTTATTTATTTATTAGAGAGAGAGAGAGAATGAGAGAAAGAGCACAAGCAGGGAAGGGGCAGAGGGAGAGGGAGAAGCAGACTCTCCGCTGAGCAGGGAGCCCGATGTGGGGCTCGATCCCAGGACCCTGGGATCATGACCTGAGCCGAAGGCAGACACTTAACCAACTGAACCACCCACGCACCTCTAGATGAAGTCAATCTTAAGAGAAATCCAAGAACCAGCACAAATCCTGAAGCCTCTGCCACAGGATGCAGAAACCCCCAGGGAAAATCAGGAGCAGCTACAAGACAAAAGAGAAAGCTTTTAGGCAAATAGCGCACAGATGTAGTCAAGAGGTGGTTTATTTCTTTGTAGAAACTCTAGTCTTTAGGAAGACATGGCATAGTCTAGATATAGATTGTGTGAAGTATTAATTCTGTGACTTTGAAGAGGTTACCTGACCTCTCTCCGAGCCTCGGGTGTTTTATTGGAAAAGTGTGGTTTATAATGTTAACTCCTGCAGACGCTTGGGCAGGTTGAGTACCACAGCGTGGGTGAGCCCTGGATTCTTGTGTCTGACACATGGTAAGTGCTCCGTGACCTCCCTGGCTTTCTCATTCACTGTTTATTAGGCATTGCCGGGTGATGTGGACACTCAGCTGAACGTGTTTCAATTCGTACCTCAAGGAGGTGAGAGCCCAATGGGGAAGGGTGGTAAATAGGTATTCATCTAGTGGTGACGTGGTGTAACCAGTCTGAGAGCAGAGAATAGACAAGTTGGCCAACCCTGCCAGAAGAGCTGAGTGACGTTCCAGAGAGTGTGGCCCCAAACGATGCCCTGCAAAAAGCACTGGAGTTTACCAGAAGGAGACATAGCTGGAAGGACATTCCTGGCTGGAACTGCACAGGAGCAGGGGGTGGGGGTTCTCTGCGCCGCGGGGGGTTGCTGCAGGTGGCTGGGTGAGGCCGCTGCCCTGAGCAGTCACCCAAAGCCTCCTGGACAGCTCCCTGATCACTGTGGGGGTTGCTGGTGCGAGGGTTGGAGGGCGGGCTCAGGGACCACGGACTGCCTTGAGACTATGAGTACAGTTTGTCCAAAAAAATCAACATATACTAACCACTTGCATCTTTTTAAAATAATTTTGGTTAAGATAAAATTCACATACCATACAATTCACTCATTTAACATATGCAGTTCAATGGCTTATAGTACACTCACAGAGTTGTGCAATCATCACCATAGTCAATTTTAGGACATTATAGTCTCCTCAAAAGGAACCTCCTGTACTCATTAGCAGTGACTCCCTATTACCTTCCAACCGCCGGCCCTAGGCAGCCACTAACCTACTTTCCTTCTTTATGAATCTGCTTAGTCTAGATATTTCACATACATGGAATCACATATGTGGCCTTTTGTGCCTGGCTTTTGTTACTTACATCATGTAACTGTTTGAGCATGTATCACTATGTTATTCCTGTTTATGGTTGAATTATATTCTATCTTATGGATATACCACATTTATGTATCCATTAATTAGCTGGTGAATACTGGGTTGTTTTGACCTTTTGGCTCTGACGAATAATGCTGCAGTAAGTGTTCATGTACACGTTTTTATGTGAACATATGGTTTCATGTCTCTTGGATGTGGACTTAAGATAGAATTTCTGGGTCATATAGTAACTCTGTGTTTCACCATTTTAGGAACCGCCAGGCTGTTTTCCAAATTGGATGTTACATTTTATGTTCCCACTCCCAGTATGCAAGGTTCTGTTTTTTGCCCCGTCCTTGCCAATGCTTATTAGACTTCTTTTTTTTATTTTAGCTAGGCTAGTGGGTGATAAATGGTATCTGATTGTGGTTCTGATTTACATTTCCCTGATAGCTAATGATTCTAAGCATCTTTTCATGTGTTTACTGGACATTTGTACATCTTCCGTGGAGACATGTTTATTCAGATCATTTGCCCATTTTTTTCACAGGGCTGTCTTTTTATTGTTGAGCCGCAAGTGTTCTTTATATAATCCAGACACAAGTCCCTTATCAGATATATGGTTTGCAAAACTCTTCTCCCATTCTGTGGGTTCTTTTCATCCTTTAATGGTGTCCTTTGAAGCACAAAAGTCTTTTGTTTTGATGACGTCTAATTTATTTGTTCTTTTGTTGCTTGCTTATGTTTTTGAAACCTAATTATAAATGGCTTTGAAATTTCAGATAATTCAGCCCTCTGCGTACTTCTGATGTACATGGGTAACTGACCATATTGTCCGGGGGAGAAAAAAGTGCTCAGAGAATGTTAGCTATAATAATGGACACAATAATAATATAATAATGGAGACAACAATATTCATTAATAACAATTATAATTACTATACAATATTAGGCAAATTACTCAACTTTCAGGACTGTGGTTTTTCTATCTAGAAATGAATAAGTAAAGAGAAAGGAACTTTCAGTTTGAGTGTGTATTATATGTTAGACACTGTGCTAAGTACTTAAAAAGGTAGATGAGAATCATGAGCCTCAGAGACATTAAGTAACCTGCCCAAGGTCACACAGTAAATTGTGGAACTGGAATAAATTTGAATCTGAAGGGATTGGCTCCAATATCTGTGCTTTTCCTGCCATCAATGTACTACATCATCATACAGCATAAAAATGTCTTGAGGACAATTTCATTATAATAATATAAATTATTCTACCAACAACACAGAGGGTCAAGTGGTTTGGTAGAAACTGAGAACAAAACAATCAAATATAGAGCCTGAAAATGTGAGGTTTGGAGTTTTCTTCTTGTTCTTTGCAAGCTGAGACTTGATGGGATGCCATTTGATTAATGATATAAAATTCACCTATCAGTTTAAATTCCAGAAAAGAACCGTCTAGAGGGGTGGTCAGCCAAGGTGGTAGGGAGGACCCACGGAGGTTCAGATGAGAATTGCATGACATCAGGGGTGGAAGTCCCCCCAAAATGTACAAGTCCTCTGGTACCCCATTTTGCAGAAGGCTTGGTGGGGGGGCAACCTGGGTGGACCCTCCTGTGTTCCTTTGTCTCTGGTATCAACTTGGTAATTTCTCCACAAGGAATTCATTCTGAGAAGCCATCGCAGTAGTCCCCAGAATAAAAAATAGATTTTTTGAAGCACTGGTTGAAATTGCATATTGGCAGGAACCGAGTGCCGGAGGACCGGAGGACGTGAGTTTGATTGATTCCCAGGGATAGTCTACTTTTGAGATGACGCAATCACCATGCACATTAATTTTGCTGCTGATGCGTGTCTGGCAGCGAGATTTGAAAGTGTGAAGAATTTGCACAGCTTGAACCGTAAGAACATTCATATAAAGTGATCGATTCCCTCTCCATCTTGGGGCACTTTCTGTTCTGAGTGATAGGAAATAGTGAAGACCCCAAGCCTCCTTAAAAGGCTTTTTGCCAGGACGACACAGGCAATCCCTCCATGGCCTTGAGTTCCGGCCATGCTGCTCTGCCCCTGTCCAGGCTGCCTGCCCATCCTTCCCCCAAGCCAGAGGTGGGAACCAGGGGTGTGGGCTCCTGGGGCTGCTGCCACGGGCTGGTGCTCGGGTACCTAGAGGGTGGAGGCGTGTCGGGCTGGGCTGGCGCTCTCTTCCCAGGTGGGCCCCAGTGGAGTGATGCGTTGAGTTCCCTGTGCCTCCAGCAGCATCTCCCTGGCTCACTGAGGAGGGAGCCAGCCCCAGAGTTTTGCTTTTCACCTTTCATTTCCTGTTGAGTTCATAACCTTGCTTGTGTTTCTGGGGAACCTGCCAACTTCTCTAGTGGAACAACCTGCCTCAGCAATTTTGAGTGTGATTTTAGCCTTTGGACAGAATCCCCAAGAAGAAAAGCTCCCAGGGCTGCCTTTTTCTTCTGAGAAACAGTAGCAGTTTCTCCACAAAATCAACTTCAGGTAAAACAAAACAAAACAAAACAAAAATAGCAACGAAAGTCCAAAAACTGTCATTTTAGACCAATGAATGCCTGTCCCAAGGCCCCAGCTTTCCAAATGCCACACCCAAAGCCTTACTGAAGGGCACTGGGGGAGTTCCCTGGTGCTCAAACAGCCTTGGACCTAGAGGTCCAAGGTGGGATGGGTGGAAGGCATGGCCTCCTGCTCACTTGCAGGCAAGGAGGTCCTACTAACCCAAGCCCTCCTTCCACTGGGCAGAGGGAACAACAGGTGTGTGGCATCCTTGGGCATTTTCCAGTGGGAAGGCTCTGCACTGTCCCTGAAAGATTGTGCTCCCCCAGTCCCTGTTGGGGGCCCACTATCTCCCCACTCCTTCCATTTCTTCACAGCACTGTTTAAAGCAGACATATCTGTGCCATAATTCAAGATACTTCTTAATCATTGATTATTTTATCAACCAGGTGACATCCTTCAGAGACGAAGGAAACTTATAAATAATATTGTCCAGGTCTCTCAGTTTTAGAAGTAAGACTCAGAGAAGTCGACTTTGGTTCCAGCTACACAGCTAGCGGATGGCGGAGCCAGAAGTAGGGTCCCTCTGCTGAGCCTCATCCAAGGCTTGCTAAACCAAGACAGACTGTCTCCATGGTGTGTTTTAAACAGTGGCTAGTGGAGGTGTGGCTGGGGAGTCGAGAGAGACATCATTTGGACCAAGTGGAGGAACTATCAAAGAGGTCAGAAAAAAAAAAAAAAAAAAGAGGTCGGAAGTTCAGTGCCAGAAGAGAGAAGGAGCTTTTATACCAACTAGTCTTCTAGAAATTTCTTCGCTCCCAGACCTAGAGGTTGAGCATCTACAGCTTCAGTTATGATTAAAGGAAAATGTAAGCAAGGAAGACTTAGTGTACATTCAAAAGTTGCATGGCTTAGCTGACCTTATTCACACGTGTGTTCCCCCTTCCTCACCACCTTGATTCACAGGATCACTAAAATGATCAAAGCCTCTTCCTGGGCGGTATTTGTGAATCTTAAATCATAAAATGAGCATGTGGCTTTAAGGCCTGAGTGGAAATGGATGCATTGCCATTGCTTTGGCTGTTTTTATGGGCACATGAGTTATGGTTCGTGTCTAATTCCCTCATGTTATGACATTTTCTAGAGCAAGGATGTAGATTAGGAGTGTTCCTTCACCTTCTGTCACTTTTTCACACTGTTGATTTGGTATGAAAGTTTAAGAAAGAGCAGATATCCACCACTAAGTATGGAAATGTTCTCAGGAGGAAGGATGTCCAATATCTTTGACTTATAGACAACATTATCCATGACAGCAAGAGACTTCTCCTGTTTGTCCTCCAGAAGCCCTAAAACAGGCTCAGCCAGAGGAGAAAGCCAATAGATGGCATTGAAAAATGAAAACTCCAAGTCCTTCAAAGACAAAAGTACTCCCCATTCTTGGCATAAGTGCCTATGGACATCAAGTTTCAGTTGAAAAGCATCAGTAAATAACATTTGCTTTGTAGGTAAATACTGGGTTAGGAGGCTGACCAACAACAGCTAGTTTGCTCTGGTTATATGCAAATTGCTAATGGAAGTGCAAGCCAAGGGCTGGTCAAACAGGGCTAGCATCCCCGGGCAGAGCTAGCCCAGACGGGCTGTGTGTGTGTGTGTGTGTGTGTGTGTGTGTGTGTGTGTAGTTGGGAAGGGAGAAGTAGAATTCAAAAGTTATTGTTTCCCTGGAAGATGAAGAGGGCCTTCCTCCCATGCCCCCTTCCATTTCTCTCCTTTCTTCCTTCCCACGTCCCTTCATTAAGCGCTATGCAGTATCTCTCCAGACCTGGCATAAAATAATGACTGCACCATCTTCTCTTTGCCAGTACAAGTTGGATCCAAGCCTGAGTGGTATGGCAGCAAGATTTGCATGTCACTGCTTGTCACCAAGCTCTAGACACCAAGCAGAGCGCTTCATAGTTTAGATACTCACCAAACATTTGTGGAAGGAATGAGTGAATTGTTGAGCCTGTCACTTTCTTGATGATACAATGGAGGTTAAAACGGACAATTTTGCTGTGACCCAGCATCACAGAGTAAGTCAGGTAGAGTTTGGGTGTAAATGGACAGTGTCTTCATCACTTGTCCCCCCTTCTTCCCAGGCAGAAAAAAGAGGACAAAGACAAGGAACAAAAGCAAAAAGGCAGCACACAGTCTGAATAGACCCCTTCTTACCCCAATTTTAAGATTTTCCAGATCTTCGCCAAACTACTTCTGATCATATTTCATTGGTGGGAACTTAGTTATACCACATTTCCATGGGATGATGGGAAATGTAGGTTTCTTTTTTTTTTTTTTTAACCAGGTATATCTCCAGCGCTCTCCCACAGAATAATATTGAGATCTTGTAGATAAAGAAAGAAGTGAGACTAGATATTATGAAGGCAATTAACTATCTCCACTTTAAAATAAATCATTTAACTGATGAACGTTGGAGAATGAAGTTCTATCACCAGTATACTCAAGTATATAATCCACTAAATTTAAAAATATATGAAAATAAAACTTTGGGGATTTTTGTCATGATTCAAGTATATATGCAAGGAAAGTTTCCAACCAGTTGAGTAATATTGCTGGGCATTTTTAAAAGGAGATTGACTTAAAAAACAAAGAATTTAAAATTTTAGAAGTTCTTCAAGTGCATGATGCATGTGCTTTATGTCTAAGATTTATTACATTCCATGTGAGCTCTTGTTAGAAAATTATTAATGAAAAGAAATCTGTAGCAGAATGTTGTTGGTTAAAATGGTCACTAAAACTTTAAATCCAAAACTTCAGCCCAAAGGTAGAGTGATGTGGCAATGAGTATATGTAACTATTTGAAGAGGGGGTCTCTTAATGTTTGTGTGTTTGCAGCATCATTTTTATTTTAAAAGTTGTGCTTATTGAAGTTTGTATGTATCATATAGAAAGCCCTGACATAAATTCTCCATTTAGCCATCAATTATTTAGACATAGAATTTACAAAACAGCATAAAAGACGATAATACAACGTTTTAGACAACTCATGTTTGCTTTTCTTTCAGCTAATCTGAGTAAGTGAAGTTTTCTTATACAGAAAACGCATTCTGATGCCACACTGTGTTTAAAACTCAACAAGCATGCACTGAGTGTCTACTCTGGGATGGACGTGTGCTGGGTTCTGGGAATATGAACATGACCAAAGGAGGACCCTGCCCTGGAAGAGCTGGTCATGATGTAGGCAGTAATGCACTGAATGGAAGGGCTCTGATAATGGGTAGTATGGCACTGCACAAGGAGGCTCCATATGGTATTCCAGGAGCCACCGGACGGATGCCAGTAACCCTGCCTTCTTCCCAGGAAATGGTCCCTAGTGATTCTTCATGGCCTATCTTATTGTGCTTAATCACCATGTGTGGGTTCTTTCCTGGTACTTTGGCCAGAACTAATCAAACAAGAAATTGGTGCATGAGCAAGAGGAAGCCATCCATGGAGGTTTCCTACCAGAACTCTGCAGTGTTCAAAGCTTCCCTTTGAGAAGTGGAATGAGAGGGAGGAGGGTAGATGGTGGTTAAGATAGAGGTAGGTGGAGGAGTAAGATAGTCTGAAGTTAAAAGTCTTATCCATCTGGCTGTGACCCTTATGAGTGCATGCATGGCCTAACTGGCAAATAACCTTGCAAATATCTGTGCCCTTGGGCAAATCAATCTCTAAATCTCAGTATCCTCATCTGTACAATTGGTGAGGATAATACTTTTCTCACAGAGTTGTTGCAAGAATTCAGTAATGTTGTAGCATTACAGCGTGTATCATGGCTTCTGGCTTGTAAAAAGGGCTGAGGAAAGGATAATCTGCCTTAAATAGGAATGCTCATGGAGAAAGAGAAGATGGGTAATATGAACTCATGTGACGTGCAGTGATGTCAAGTGACTCACTGCTTGGGATATGTGCTGAGCCTAATGTACAGTTCAGTCCTGGATACAAGAGAATTTGGAAGGGATGAATAGCTGAAGAGGGCATAAAATATTTTCCATCTTGCCAATGTTCCTATAAAATATTGCAGCAAAATTCTACTTAGTGATATTTTTGAAGCAGAAAAGGAATGCACAGATTAGTTTTAAAGAACTAAAATTATGTCAACTAGGAAGAATATGTAACACAATAAAAAATTTATGATTGAAAAGAATTACTGAGAAGTCTCTTACAACAATAAAGGTACATTGTATAAGAAGACTATAACTACCACAAGTCTTTATATACCAAATAATACACAATATTATTAGCATCAGCATGCATATAATATATAATAATAATAGCACCACTATGCATAAAATGTAAACCAAGAAATAAAAGAAAAAAGTGGACAGAAACTTAATAGCAGTGGGAGGTTTCTGTAATTTCTAACAGCCTAACACAGACCTAGAAGACAGAAAACAATAGGTGATATGGACAACATTAAAAACAGAATGGATAACATTACCTAATACATACATCAAACTTTACTCCATTCTACCCATGAATACACCTATCTCATCCAGTGCTATGGGGCACCATGAACAAATACTGACTATATTTTACGCTACAAATGACATCCCAATAAGTTCCTTCCAAAATGTAGAATGGATTCAGGCCCTCTGATATAATGAAATACACCTGTAATCTTTTAACAGAAATCTTAAAAACTCTAGGAAACAATAATAAATAATAATAAAATAATCATAACTTCAGAAAAAATTCTCGATTTCCATTACTGGCAGAGAAATAAAGTGGTCATGTGAATCTCTGCAGATAACAATATAAAAAATGGGTTAAATAAAATAACCAACTATTTAAAGATACTGGAAAGCATCCAAAAGCAAACAGAAGCTAGAGAAGTTTAATTTCAAAAGAGTGCCAATGGACGAGAAAAAAATTGTTTGTGGCTCACTGGAACAAGGATGCTGATCCACCCAAGGCTATGGCTATAAGAAACGGTGGTTGGACAAAATATGATCTTACTTCTAGGGAACAGAGTTCAGAGCTGGCTGGGAAAGCAGCTGAAAATTGAAAGTGGAAATTATGGCAATATGAGAACTCAGATAGAATAGACCCAAAGTAAGAGAATAAACGCCAAAACTCTGGCTGACAGTTGAACATACAGATGTAGGGGAAAGCCCTTTGAAAGGCAATAAGAGGCCAAAGGAAAATAGATTCTTGAGAGGTGTGCTATTTGAAACAGTTAAGTGAGTTTGATGCTTTTTTAAAAACAGCATGCATTCTCCAGCCATGAGAATATTGAGTGGTAGAAAACTGGAGCTGAATGAACTTAAAGTGTCAGAGTACAGAACTCAAATCCAGCAAAGCAGCTGAAAATTAGAGAATTTCTAAAAGCAAAGAAAACACAGAGAGGTTGGCCCTCTCAGATTCTTGGCTGACCACCACATTTCACAAGCATGGGGGAGAACTGTAGGGGACCAATCTGTGAAAGGAGCACAGAGCACCATAAGAACAGAAACCAGCAGGTGCCTGCTAGGAGGAGACAAGGTTTGCAGCTTGAATCCAGACAAAAGACCAATAATCCTCAGAAGAATATGGCAGAATCCAGAGTCATTACCACACATCATTTACATAGTCCAGTTTTTAAACAAAAATGACTAGATGTACAAAGAAACAGGAACGTGTGACCTATACTCTGGAAGAAAAGCAGTCAATAAAAATAAACTTCAAGCAGAATCATTTGTTAGATTTAGCATAAAAGACTTAAAAGTAGCCACTGTAAGTATGTTCAAAGAATTAAAAGAAAAATGTTCAAATACTTGGAGAAAATATGCTACCAACAAATGGACTGAGAACCTCAATACAGAAATGAAAACAACAGAAAATATTGGAGGGGTGCCTGGGTGGCTCAGTCAGTTAAGTGTCTGCCTTTGGCTCAGGTCATGATCCCAGGGTCCTGGCATCGAGTTTCTCCCTCTCCCTCTTCCCCTCCTCCCTGCTCTTGCTCTCTCACTCTCTCTTTCAAATAAATAAACAAATAAAATCTTAAAAATAAAAAAGAAAATATTGGAGCTAAAAAGTTAAATACTGAAATAAAAATCTCCTAGCTGGCTGCAACATCCCTTTGGAGATAGCAGAAGAATTAGTAAACTAGACAGTGGATCAATAAAAATTATCTAATCTGACCAGAAGAAAGAATAATATAAGTAGAGAAATTAACAGAACATCAGAGATATATGGAAAATATGAATTGGCCCAACATATGTGTAATTGGAATCACAGGAAAGAAGAGAGAGAAAGGGGGCAGGAAAAAAATTCTTTTTGAAGAAAGAATGGTCTAATCTTGGTGTAAAATAATATTTTACAAATTCGAGGATCTCAATAAGCCCCAAGAAGGATAAACACAAAGATATTGCTCCTAACCATGCCATAGACAAATTGCTGAAAGCCAAAGATAAAGGGACAATCTTGAAAACATCTAGAAATGAAGAAACACATCACGTACAGAAGGACAATGGCAAGATTAATGGCTGATTTCTCATTCAAAACCATGGAAAGTAAAAGATCAGAATAGCCTATTCAAAGGCTGAATAATAATAATAATAAACCCTATCAATTAAGAATTTGATATCCATTGAAGTTATCCTCCAAAAATGAAGGCAAGATAAAAACATTTTCAGATAAAAAAAAAAAGAGAATCCAACAGAAACAGACATGTTAACCAAAAAATGCCAAGGAAATTTTTTCAGAGTGAAGGGAAAGAGTGCAAATAACTTGGATATCCTAGAGGAATGGAGAGTACCAGAAATGTTAAATATGTGGGCACAGATAAATATTATTCATGTACTTTTTCTCTTAACTTTCTTAAAAGATATGTGACTTCTTAAAGTAAATATGATAATACTGCATTGATGGGTTTATCACATCTATAGAGGTAATCTGTAACAATATCACTGAGAATGTATGTGAGGATAAACAGAAATATACTGTTTTAGGTTTCCTATATTTTACCTGAACTAAATCAATGTGAACTCTAAGTAGACTGATGTAAGTTTAAGATGTATGTGGTAATCCTTAGAGTAACCAACAAAACATAATGCAAACAGATAGCTATAAAGCCACAAGATGAATAAAAACAGAATATTAAAATATCTGATTAATGGAACACTACATCAAAAACTAATGATGATTAATATAACATAATAAAAAATAATAAAAACTAAAAAAATAAAACATCTGATTAACATACACATACACTCACACTCACACACACCCACACACATTGGCGGGAATGAAGAAGAGAAGGAAAATAAACAGATGAGACAAAAAACAAATAGTAAAATGGAGATCTTAAAACATTATCAATAATTAAGGTAAAAGCAAACGGATTGAACACTCTTATCAAAATGCAGGTTAAAAATTCAAGAACCAGGGGTGCCTGGGTGGCTCTGTCGTTAAGCGTCTGCCTTCGACTTGGGTCATGATCCCAGGGTCCTGGGACTGAGCCCCACATCGGGGCTCCCTGCTCCATGGGGAGCCTGCTTCTCCCTCCCCAACTCCCCCTGCTTGTGTTCCCTCTCTCGCTGTGTCTTTTTCTGTCAAATAAATAAATAAAATCTTTAAAAAGAAAAATTCAAGAACCAACTATATAACATATGTATTACAAGATATATACTTTGAGAAAAAAAATGAGAGACTCTTAACTCTAGGAAACAGCTGATGGCTGCTAGAGGGGAGGTGGGTGGGAATAAGGGGTAATTGGGTATGGGCATTAAATAGGGCATATGATGTGATGAGCGCTGGGTGTTATATGCAACTGATAAATTATTGAACACTATATCTGAAACTAATGATGTATTATATGTTGGCTAATTGAATTTAAATAAAAAAGATTTTTAAAGATATATACTTTGAATACATTCAGAACAGACTGAGAGTTAAATACTAAATAGAGATGTTCTATGAAAACTTTCAGCAGAAGTGGCTACATTAATATCACACAAAATAGATTTAAAGACAAGGAATATTACTATGAAGGAGAATATTTTGTACATCAAGACAATATACGGTTACTTTTTTGGCCATGCAAAAACTTTTTGTGTGTGTGACATTAAATTTATCAGTCTTTTTCCTTACTGATTCTGGATTTTGAGTTTTCCCCACTCAACCTGTATCAAACTGTGTAGACAAAATCACTCACGTTTTTTGTCTCGTACTTGTAAGGTTTCATTTTTTACATTTACATCTCTTATTCATTTTCACAAATATTTAAACACATCCAGTACTTGTGAGACATTTTTGCCTCAAAATGTACAAAAGGTCTTGATTCAGTGTAACTGAACCAAACTGACACTTGATAGTTAAGAATGACTGTATTTTCAGTTGATTTTCTTGTGCATTTAATTGGTAAATAATCAACATGAAATTTTGAGGGCATAAAAGGAAAATTCTGCAAATACGTTCTCTTTTCAAAAAGCCATCAAAGGGGTGGGAAATTTCACAAGCATGAAATACCTCAGGCTCCTCACAGCTTTCTGCTTGGGTTACTTTAAAGTCCGCAGGAAGCTGCAGGGTTTGGACATAGATCACTTCTGGAAAAGACAGAGCTGTGGTTTTGGTTTCCCAGCATGATCATGGTCATCATGTCCCTCTTTGTTATTAGGCGCTCTCAGAGTGTCTCTCGTAACTGTCCAGCCAGGGTGATGTGTGGCTCTGCGCTAAGCCCAGCCCGAAAGCATGAAGACGGGTCAGGTTATACAGTCGTAATGAGCCAGGCAGACACAGCAGTAGGGGGTGAGGAATCTCTGCAGAGGCTCACTTGATTCCAAGGGCTTTCCATGCCTGCCTTTGTACTACTATAATTTATTAATGGTATTAGTGGGATCCTGGTTAAGGTTCTCATTTTCTAGAGTTAATATTTTTGTCTTTTCAGGGAACACATTTTCTAAGATTAGAATACACATATATATGTTGCACATACCTATTCTGTCTTCTGTCTTTCTTGGTTCACAAGTCAAGATTTACTGCTGCGTTGTGTCTTTTGAAAACTAGGTTGATTTAGATATTTGCAGTTATTATTAAGCACTATGTGTAAGTGGTATGTATAAGTCTATTTGTAATATATGTGTAAATAATAATACATGTATAAATCATATGTATGAACCACAGCTCCTGTGTCTTGCAAGTGATGGAGCATGTGAGGATCTTGAGGTGTGGCAAGCACCAAGCTTAGAGAGAAATGGTGTTCTTGGAATTTCCTCCAGTTAATACAATGCTTTAGCAGACCAGCACATAGACGCCTACTCTAGTGCTTAAACTGGAAGCTGCTTTGGTTCATCTTTGGGAAGTGGGCCTTCCAGGGAGTGAGAAGGGCACAGGTCCCCTGGCTTAGATCAAAGTCCTGGCGTGGCCTCATCACTGCTAAATGGTTAGGTATGGACCAGCCACTGAGACTGTCAGCCTCGACCTCCCCATATGAAAAATCATGATGAAAATAATCTATCTCCCTTAGAGGCTGTTTGTGGGGCTCAGACGGATCATTGATGAACCATAGGCAAACTGGTTTAGCGCTCGTGGGAAGACTCAAGCCAGACTATTTGGGTTCAGATCCCAGCTCTACACTTAGGAGTTGTGTTATTTTGGGCAAGTTACTCAACCCTCCTTGTGACTCAGTATCATCATCTCTAAGGAATCAATAAGTCCTGCTTCATAGGGTGTGAGGGTTCCACAAATTAGTAAAAAAAAAAAAAAAAAATAGAATGAGGTCTGGGACCTAGTATTTTAGTTACAATTATTACAAATGGAGGAAGTTTCAGAGATGGTCTGGAACTACAGGATAAATAATGTCCTTACGCCATGCCTCTGCCAGGTGCCAAACATTTTCCAGGGCCTTTGTGTATAGTACTCCATTCAATCCCCACAGAAAGCCTGCCAGGTAGCAGGTCCTTTACCATGGGGGAGCGAGAAGACAGGGAGCTCATGAACTCAACAATTGCCCCAAAGTCATCCTGATGGTAAACATAGAGCCAATGTCTGAAGTCAACACTCACACTCTTTCCACTCTACCATAATTGTTTCCAAAAACAAGTAAGCACACTGCTTCCACATAATCCCCTCCTCAGTAGGTCAGTCCCTCTTATTACATAAGCATCCATTCCTTTGCTAGTTTGCCCTCCAGTTAAGTCCTAACTGTGGGGAGGACTTGGCCCCTGCTTACCCTTCCAGCCTCTTCATGCTGCCTCCAAGCTGGGTGCCATGCCCAACGGGCTTTTCACTTCCCTGAAACATTCCAACTTCTCCCTTGCCTCTAAGCCTTGTGTGCCCCCGCTGCCTGAACTATTCTTATATTCTTGTTCAGCTTTTGGCTTTTTGTTTGTTTGTTTGTTGTAAGTAGGCTCCACACCCAGTGTGGAGCCCAACACGGGGCTTGAACTCACAACCCCGAGATCAAGACCTGAGCTGGGATCACGAGTTGGACAATTAACCGACTGAGCCACCCAGGCACCCGTCTCCTTTTTTTTTAAACAAAATGATAAGTCACAATGAAACACAGTCAAAAAGCTTGAAAAACTATCTCAAGTACCAAAATTTATTTTGTTTGTTGGTGGGCTGTGCTGAAAAGTATCCCTCTCTCTGCAAAAGAAAAATTGACAGGGAGACAGAATATTCATCACTCGGTAGGCTGAACTCAAAGCTGTTTATCTTGACTAATCAGGTTGGAGCAATGGACATAAGAATAAACTTGGCTGTTCTTTGTTCTTTATCATTAATTAGAGATTCTCTTTTGTGTTTCTTGACATTCAGTGTACGGCAGAAATGGTTCCCTGAAATGTCAAATTATTTTACTGCAGAGCCTGTTTTAATTTCTCAGGAATATAACCTTTCAAGCAAAGGCTTATGTTAACTCTAAAGTTGGAAAGACATGTTTTAGAAAAACCATAGGTAGTCATGAAAGTGTTGATTACAGGGTCTCAGGGTGTATAGATGTAGTACACAAAGATGCCTGTGATGATGGGTTCAGATTAGAAATAAATGCACCAGACCCTTCTCCCTTTCCTCTTTTCCTCTGAAAATGTGACTTCACCCTGGGCACCCCCCAGAGACAGGAAAATGTACCCACCCCCAGCAAATTGCCTCAAATGTCTCTGGCGGTTTTGGATGCAAACTTACAAGATGGATGTCTCTCTTCCATCCCCTAAATACTCTCATCCTGTGTCAGGGACAACTTCCTGAAGCTCGCAACTGTCACTTCCAGAATCTGAAGCTTAATAAGTGCCTATCTGCTAATGAGGGTGCCCCCCAACAGCACCCCACATGCATTCAACCATAGTCACTCGTTGAGCAGACACTGGATGAGCAGGCAGTGTCCTCAGCCAAAATTGGCACACTTTTCCTTAAAAGGGCCAGGTAGTCAATATTTGAGGCTTTTCAAGCCAGAGTCTCTGCCACACGTTCTTCTTTGTGTTTGCTTGCTTGTTCGTTTGTGCCCAACCCTCTAGAAACTTAAAAGTCATTCTTCGCTCAGGGCTATACAGAAGCAGGCCATAGACTGGATTGGGCTCATGTGGTATTTCCAGGTGATAATGTGATGCAAAATCCAAGCATGTCCCCACCTTCAAAGAGCAGTGCTCGGAGTGTGCTGAGTCATCTGCAAGAGGAAGTCAGGGCTGTGAAGATAAAGAACAGGTTAAACCCAGGGGGGCTTCCCGGAGGATGTGAACATTTATGAGTGAGTGGGGTCATGAGGATGACCACAGCGGGTGCACCAGTGAAAGGCTTTGGGCAGAAAAGACTGTGTGTATAAAGTTGGTGAGGCGGGAGAGAAATGGACAGTGGGCCCAGCATGGTCGTGTGGCTGTGTGGCTGTACCCAATATGCTGAGGCATGTGAGTGTGGCCTGAGGAAAGATAGGGTCTTGTAGAAAGTGTGAGCAAACTGGGTTTAAAAGGAAGAAGAAGCTACTGAAAAGTGTTCAGCCAGGTGCCAGGAGTCCTGAGCCTGGGGCTGCGCAGGTAGGTGGCCTAGAGGGAGGCGGAGGAGGGAGACAGGAGACAGAGGGTGAAGCTTGCACTTTTCCACTGACCTTGAAGTTTGCCAGCCCCTCTAGGCAAATAAGAGGCCAGACAGAATGCCTGGAAGGCAGTCCCGTCTCAAGCCCTCTCCTTGTAAGAGAATTGTTTGGGGAAGGGGGAGCTTCCAAAGAGGAATCAAGCACCTTCTCTTCCCTATCAGCTTAGAGATGGAAAGCAAGTTTCTGCTGAGACAAAGGGAGTGTCCAGGGCTTCCTCTGGGGTCCAGTTGCTCTTAGCAGGAACACTACACAGTGATGTTCCTTTGTCCTGTATTTACTAAGAATCCACCAACCTGCACCATAGCTGGGTCTTGGGAATAAGAAGATGAATAGGCCAACTTTGTCTCCGGGGGGTTTGACAATCCAGTTAGGGAGACAGGTAGGCAATGAAGTCAACACATAAAGAATAAAATAAGGGTAATAGTTGGGATGAGGCAGAAAGCCCTGTGGGAAGAGACAGAAAGATGTCTTCATGGGAAAACAACTTCCCAAAGGCCTTGGCGCTTGAAGCGGAAAAGGCTTTATTGCTTCTTCTAGTGGAACTTGAGTTCTAGGCAGTTTCTGTTTTTGGGTGCCCCTGGATATTTCCAGAGGTAAATGAGGTAACCTCTGTTTTGGGAAACCAAACTTGGCCATGGCATGCATCATGGGTTGGGAAGAAAAGTGGCTGGTGGGCAGAGACTCCACCTAACCTGAGTTGGTATCTTAGTTGCCTTGACTTATTCAGTTACCTGGCCATCAGTTTGTACCTGAAATACAAGGTGGCTGAGTGACGAATCTTCCCTTTCTTGCTCTATTTCTTGCCATGCAGCCTCTGTCCTGAGTGTTGCAGTCATTGGCCAGGCCCAGGCTGGCGAGACGAGAGCAATTCAATAATAATGACTCACATTCAGTACTGAGAGATAGTAATGATTCAAGGGAAAATAATGACAAATTTCTCTTTCCCTCGAACCAGGAACTTTATGCCAAACTGGTGTTTGATGGTGCTTGAAAGAAAGCAAGAGGTCATTAAAATCATCTCCCAATTTTGTGTTCTTAGTATAAAACTTTTAAAGAATCAGATTTTAATGAATAAAACTGTACAGATTTCTGGATCTTACATGACATGTGCAGGAACGAGCATGATTCAGCTGAACCTTCCTCTGATTATGCTCTTCGGAAATGTATTCTCTCCAGAATTATAGGGCTGGCAGTAGGATGTGAAACTGGGTACAGGAGAAGGACAAAGTCAATATTGCTTCACATTCCATACTCATCAGAGGGCCATTTGCACCTTTCCTGGGAGAACAAAGACCCTGAGAGAGGCAAATTTTACGGATGACTGTATGACCAACCGGATGAAGTAGGACCTTCTTGTCATTTCACCCTGTGATCCCTATAGGTGGTGGGCCCCGGCTCTTACAGGAAACACTGTTTTCAGTCTCATTGTTAGAATGAAATAGTCCTATTTATAAACCCCAATGAGATTGAAACAGTGCACCCTTGACCCATAGAGACTTCAGCTGGGGAGGGAAAAGAAATAAAACAATCTGACACCAGCTCTCTGGGGCCTCGCCTGATGGAGGAAATGGGGTTGGAGGGAAGAGAGAAGCAACCTTCAACCTGAGCGCAACACCAGTCATGCCCCATCACCAGCACATGGCATTCCTATCAGACTGATCCTCTGGGTACGTGTCATCGCTGTTTAGATAAGCAAGGAGATGGGGAAGGCTGGTTTTCAGCCAGTACAGCGGAAGAGCTCTACCCTCAGTGTTTCATATAAATTCAGCTTAAAAGAGGTGTTTGTAGTTATTGCCACTGTTTATCAACCAATCTCTAAGTAAAAGCTAAGGCTATTCTTCAGAGAAATGGCATCGGGAGAAATCGTTTCTGAAAACATTTTCATTTTTACAACATTTTATCCCTTCCAATTTCAAGAGAACAATAAAGCTTAGGTAATCCGATCAGGTTTTTCACTGTAAACCTATAGAAGCTTTAAGTTCAACATTATGATTATTTTCAGTTAAATATCTGGAACCAGTAGGGTGCATTTAAGAAAGGAATTTTGCCTATGAAATATCCTTTCAGAAGCTGTGTTGCCCTGTCATCTCCGAATTACTTCTGCTGATACTCAGTGCTTAAGGTTGGCTCAATCTGGGTCATGGTGATGCCACCCATGGCCCAAGTGGGGAGATGTAACAAAAAACAAACAAACAAACAAACAACAACAAAACAGAGCAGTATTTATCTGGCATCTGACTATCGGCTCATTATTCATACAAAATCTGGGTTATCAGACCATGAACAGAATAAACATACCTGTGAAAATTGCCTAGACCCAGCTGAAACTGAAGTCAAACTTAAAAATATGAATGACAGTGGAATTAAAATATTAATTCTCCAGAAAGGTTGTCATGTTGTAAATAACAGGCTTCTTTGGTGAAGAAAGAATCCTAGCTCTGGGCCTGGAATGAATAGACCCAAGGTGTTTGGCAGGGGCAGAGAAAGTACAGCAATGAGTCAGAAACATCTCATCTTAAGAATAAAAAGGGGGGAGGGGATGGTAGGTAAGGTAAGTACAAAACAAACCCTTCTAGCATCTTCTGGATGCCAGGGACAAAACCACACGCTGGGTGGCAGAGAAGCATAATTCTAGGCTTTGCTTGCAGGAAGGAGATGGCTGACTGGGGAAGCCGATTCATAAACAAGGAAGTCTCAGTATGGTGAGACAGCCACCTGGGGGCAAAGGGAGTCACTGGGAAGTGAGTGATTGTGTCCCATTGATGGCAGAGGAGGGCCCAGAAAAGGTGACCTGACATGACATGTAATGTGAACACATTGCGACCGTATGACTTCGGGGGACATTCATTACCTTTTGTGCGTGTCACATATGATCGAGATGCTCTTCACCTGGACTCGTGTGCCTCAAGCTTCTGGTTGTCTTCCCAGAGACCATAGTGTAGACATTAGAGAGCTTTCCATTAGATAGATGTTTCCATGGAAGGGTTTTTTTGTTTTTTGGGGTTTTTTTTGGAAGCCACAGAAAGTGCCTGTGTTAAAATGCAGGAGAACAGAACCGCTGATTGAAATCTGAACTGAGTGACCACTTGACCAGTGGATCTAGGAAGAGTAAGTAGGATTCTCGTCACCTCAGCTAAAAAGACCGGGCATTGCATATTTTCAGAGACTGCGACCAGAGCTTGGACCCCAAAGTAGTCTTTTTGAGGTCACAGCAAAGACATGGGAGCCAAGTTTCACATAGAATAAAATTCTAGCTGCATAAGCCATTTCCCTGAGAATTTCTCCAGAGCGGTTAACCTGACTCCTTCTCCCATTGGTCAAGTATTGGTACCATCCTTGACTTGATTTCTGGTTCTTTTCAAAAAATCAAGACTATGACTAAAGCCACCTCCTATTTAAGTCCTCTGTTACACTCCTCTGTTCACCTAATGGAAAAATCTCAGTGATGGAGGTCATACCTTCACCCCGACACTCCCTACATCTGTTTGCTGTTTCCAGACTCCCAGGTCTTTGCTCACCTAGTTTCTGCTACCAGAAGTGCCTCCCACTCAGCTCATGTGGAGACTCTCTATTCAACCTCTCAGCATCCACGAGTAGGGGCTCCTCATAATGAAGCGTTCTTGGGCCACACACTGTCATGGAGATGGATATAACCCCGTGTCCCAAGTCATGGCCCTCTTTGATTCCCTACTCTCTTTCCTAACTCGCCTACAAGCTGTTTTTATACAGTCCCAAGTATATGCTGAGCACCCAGTCATTATTTGCCGAGAGAAGAAATATACAGACCTGTTCATAATTTTGATAAACTTTATTCAAGCCCCTCCAATATAATGACATCAATTCAGTCAAAAAGTAATTAATCTGCCTGTTTTTTTTCCCCTCTCAACTATTTAAAAAATAACGTGACTCCAGCTTAATTAACCAGAAGCTGCTGTCTATTGTTTTATGAGGCGTGTCTGACTCAATTTGAAAACACATTAATGAGAGTTTGTTTATCCCACTATTTTCTTCCTCAGGGTTCCTTCAAGTTGAGTCTTAAACATTTAAGTCAAATAATTTACTCAAGAAATGAAAACATGCAAAATGAGACAAGAAAACATTTAAAGATGCATGGGATTCTGTTTACTTCTCCTAAGCTATATTAGAGATTAACACAACATTTGACTGTTTACCTAGTGTGTGTCTGTGGAGGCCATGATGAGAACAGTGAGCGAGCGGGGACAGACCTGGGAATCAACCAGGTCACCTCCAGGCCTGGATGAAGAAAAAGTCAGTGAGAAGGGCAGATTCTTCCATTCTATAATAGCAGCATCTGTGCAATAAAAATTTTAAATCAAACATTTCAATTTTCATAGAGGTGCTTTGTGCAGAAACTAATATTTATTCCTTGTTGTGTACTGCCAGCAAGAGGTGGATGAGGGGCACATGCTCTCAAAAAAAAAAAAAAACAAAAACACATCTTTTTCAGTGGAAGAGGGAAAAATATTTGAAAATATGAATAACCACTCCTTAGGGTGGGTAGGCTGGCTTTTCCATGGTACATTAGCATAACAAGATGGCAGACCAAGTTGAGAAACCTAGAATCCAGGCATAGTTCTGTCACTAACTGCAAGTTCCGCTTTAAACAAACCACTTGACTTTTTTCAGTTTTCATTCATGTTATCATGGCTGGAAACACATTAAACTCCATGTGTGAACGCCGGAAGACAGATAATGGCTTCCTGACGGACAATGGTGAGAAGGATTCTGAAGATGGGTCAAGATGGAGAAGATAAGAGCCCCGTGATTACTGATGTCTGCCGTGCAAGTAAGGAATAGAGCAACAAGTGCAATGTATTAGCTGTCCTTGGAAGAATGATCTCAAGGGTCTTTCAGGCTCTAAAATGCTTGAACCTTTGAACTAATCCAAAGCAACTTTAAGTTTTTAGTTGGAAAAAATTAGTTGAAGATCTTTGACATGGATTTTTAGGTTGTAGGTGGGGCCTCAATGCTTCTGCCCCCCTGCTTGATGCCAGGATTCAGACCTGAGTAAGGAACCTGTCCCTGCCTTCATCTGGAGTCTTGTTGATAGTCCTCAAACTTTTAGGGACACTTACTCAACTCCTTTTGTTGTTTGCCCCTATAGTCTTCAGCACCTTCCCTTTTAAGACCACTTCCTCCTTAACTCCTTCACTCCTTCACTCCCTCTTTACTTCTACCTCTCGACAGGTTGACTTCACCTTTTGCTTCTCAGAGAAATTAGAGACTCCCACAGGAACTCCCTCCTCCCACCCCCTCACCGCCCCCAGCTCCTTCCCTGGAGTCTCAAAGGAGAACATGGACTTTGTCCCCTCTGGGTCAACCCTTCCCCACTTCTGAGCAGCCTCCTGCTTCCTCTCTCTGCTCTCCCCTCTCTGGCCCTTTATCTTCTGCATTTGAACATGCTCCCACTGAACACCAATCGAAATTAAAACCAATTTGACCTCCTCCTCCCCTCTCCTCTTTGGGATCAGTATTTGAAATAGTTGTCCACACCCTCTGACCCCACACTGCTGCCCTGCCTCCCAGTCCTCCCAAACCGTCTGGTTCCTGTCTCAGTGCTGAAACTCTTGTCTCTAAGATGAGCTCTGCTTGGAACACACCGGACTTGAGGTGTGTGGAGGTCATGCACATGCAGATGTCCATGAGGCAGTTGAATATACATGTTTGGAGTTCAGGAGTGATGTCAAGTGTTAAGAAGCAGACTCAGGCACCACATGACATGTCAGGAGGCAGGGATATAATAGTCACATGCCAGGGAGGTCCCAGGGAGCAGCTGGAGTGAAGGTCCGCAGGACTGGTCCTCAGAGTGCAATCAGCATTGCCAGGTAAGGTGGTGGAAAGGACAGAGGCACCCATCCTTCCTAGAACTGCTTAGGGAGCCACCTCTTCTTTCTTTTCTTCTTGATCTGCCTTGCTAACATTTTGCCCAATTTATTTATTTTTTTTTAAGAGAGCCCACACTTGTGGGGCAACTGGGTGGCTTAGTTGGTTAAGCATCTGCCTTCGGCTTAGGTCATGATCCCAGGGTCCTGGGATGGAGCCCTGCAACAGGCTCTCTGCTCCGTTGGGGAGCCTGCTTCTCCCTCTGCCTGCCGCTCCCCCTGCTTGTTCTCTCTCTCTCTGTTAAATAAATAAATAGAATCTTTAAAAATAATTTCATGAAATAATTAAATAACAAAAACAAAGAACCCACATTTGGGTTTGTTGACTGTCTCTATTGTTTTGTTATCTTTTTCATTAGTCCATGCACACTGTTATGAGTTCCTTCCTTCTTGTTTCTTTAACATACTTTCTCTTTGCTAGTTACTTTTATTGAAGATGTAACTCAAATATTTTTTTAAAGATTTTATTTATTTATTTGACAGAGAGAGAGCACAAGCAGGGAGAATGGAAGAGGGAGAGGGAGAAGCAGGCTCCCCGCTGAGCAGGGAGCCTGACACAGGGCTCGATCCCAGGACCCTAAGATCGTGACCTTGAGCTGAAGGCAGACGCTTAACCGACTGAGCCACCCAGGCACCCTGTAACTCAATTATTTTTATATCCTTTGTTTTTCTAAATAAATTCATCAAAAATATATAATGCTAAATATTTACCTTAACAACTGTCTCTCCAGCATTTTCATAATTGTTCATTTCAATTTCCTTTTTAAGCCATGAACATTTTTAAGAACTTTAAGAATTTATTTTGATATCCAGATATCTTCTTAATGATCTTTTATTGTTGGTTTCTAATTTAATTGCCTTGTGGTCAGAAAACATGGTCTATGTCACTAAGTTCTTCCATCATTGTTCAAATTCCCCACTGAGATCTAGCCTGTGGTTAATTTATAAAGTAACACTTGCGTAAAATGTGTACCATCATTTTTAGCATGTGGTTCTAATTATCTCTGTTATATCAGGTTGGGTAATTTCAATATTCAAATCCACAGTGTTACTAATCTGTGTGTATGTGTCTACTTGAGCTAGGTAGAAGTGGGTTCTGATCACTTATTCTGTGAATTTGTCAAATGTGTCTTTTTCTGTCAGTTTTTCTTTACTGAATTATGAGAAAATATTGTAGGTTGTTTATATTCCTTATATATTCTTGATGTGAATTTACTACTATGTAGATTTATTTTTTACCCATATCAATATGTTTTCACCTCAATTCTATTTTGTATTAATATTACGATTCCAGTTTTCTCTTGGTTAGAATGTGACTACTGTGTCTTCTTCTTTCTTCACTTTTAATTTTCCTTGAGGTTTATTCTAGGTATATTTCTAATCAGCAGCAGTAAAAATAAATCCAATCATCTGTCCTTAGTAGAGCAGTTTGGCCATTTACATTTATTATAATTGATCACGTATTTGGGCTTATTTCTACATCTTATTTTGTGTTCACGCTTAATGATTCTTTTCTATCCTCCTTTCCTATTATCTGATAAATCAGGTGTCAACAACTTTTTTTCTGGAAAGGATTTTTTTTTTGATACTTCTATAACAAGAGAGAAAACAAATTTCCACAAAATTTTTGATGACATTCAAATTATAAAACATAATTATAATAGAACAAAATTGAGAGCAGAAGCTAATAGTCTTAAGTGAGTTTTTTTTTTTTCTCTGAACATTTCCTGGGCACGTTTTTCAACCGCCACACCAGATCCAGTTTAATTATTTTATAGTGAATTAAAGGCTTTCCTTGCCTACCTGACAAATGAGACACTCGGAAACTTCCCAGGACGGCAGCCTCGTGTTCATCTTCTTATTTTTGTGAAGAAGTTTTGCTGTGCTGATATAGCCTGTTGTAAATTTTCTAATTCTTCTGAGCATCGCTGTCCTGAATGAAGAAGTGCTTAGTCTAGTAATTCTGATGTAGCGTGTGTGCTTTAGCACAGGGATGGTGTTCCTGCCTGCTCCACGTGATGTCTCACCATGGAACTCAATAGCCAAATAACCCACATTACCATGCCTTAAAATTACAACATTTGAGGTCCACTCTTTTCTTCTTTTGAGATAATGGGTATGCCACTGGTGATGGAAAAAAAAAAAAACATCTTGGAATGTCAACATACGCAGTCTTCAAGAGGCTGCACAGGGTCCATCACTGGGATTGATGGTGTGTGGCTGTGATTGTGGTGATCATATCCAGTGCAGCTGCGGTCTGTGATGGGTCTGTGATGGGCGTCGGTGCCGTGCCAACATCGCGTGGGCAGCACTTAAACAAATGGGCGTGCTGTGTTCAGTAAATCTCTATTTATGGGTGCTGAAATTTTAATTTCATGTAATTTTCACATGTCGTGAAATATCCTTCCTTTGTGTTCTCCTTTAACCAATGGAAAAAACAGTCTATGGGCCACAGAAAAACAGGTGGTGGGCCAGACACGATAAATAATTTGGAATTTCCTACTGTAATATTTTTTGTCCCTTCTATCCTATCTGGAAGCTATAGATTATATCTCTATTCATTAAGTGATTTCTCTTAATTTTAAAAGTCATATCTAATAAATTATATAATGCAGAGGAGTTAGTCATATTTAATTTTTTTAAAAGAGCTTGCCTACTGAGTTGTGTTTCTTACAAGAAAGTCAAAAGTTGGTCATGTTTCTGTTTTTTAAAATCATTTTTACTAAATTATATATATTTTTTATAAGGAAGTCCAAAGTTAGTCATGTTTCTGTCCTGCGCCTGATCTTTCATGGGAATGGGACGCAATGGATTGATTCAGTTCTCAAGAGCCGAGCTTGAGGACCAGAGACACTGAGTTTCTCTGCCATGTCCATCTGCTACAGGAAAGGCTGTTCAGGTGATGGGAAGACCATGGATTAGGGCGTCAGATGCCAGTGGCTTTCAACTTTGGTCTCCCGCCCCACCCACTTTGGGCAAATCACTGAATCTCTCCAAGCCTTAGTTCTCTCATTTGTAAAAAAGCTTAGTTAACAATACCTCCCCTCCGTATGAGCTTTTAGTAGACATGGTGTCTATGAAGCCCCTGTTCACAGAGGCCTTGATAAAAGGTCACCACCATGACCTTCGCTTGTGCCTCGGCCGGTGTATCTCAGCTGGGTTCATTTCAACCGCAGGACTCTGCACCTCTAAATTCAAAAAAAGCCTGGCTCTATGCTTTTACTCTCTTATGGAGATTTCACTCAGTCTGTAAGTGTGGCAGCATTTATAAAGCATTAGATTTGGTCACCTCTAAACTCAATGTGTCCATTTCACAGTGGCCACAGCACCGTGTCTGGTTTGGTGAAGGCCTGGTCCAGCAGGTGCGGAGCTGGATGATCTGTCTCAGCAAAGGCCCGTCTTTCTGCACTCGCTTAGGCTGACAGTCCTTTTGACTGAGGATGCCCCATTAGGCTATCAAGGGAGGTTTGAGTTTGCTGTGTGAATGAGCCCATGTGAAATCTGAGCTGAAGAGTGGGGTCCCTCCTGAGAGGTCAGAAGAATGTGGTAACATCCATCTTACCAGTTGCTTGAAAATATATGACCTTTTCCTGTTATAAATCTCATTTTAATTTTGTGCCTGCAATAAATGCATAATTATGGTTATGTGTACTAACAGACTCACATGCGCAAACCCTGGAAATGAAGAAATATTCCTGGCAATGATGGAAAGGAAATCTTGTTAATAAAAAAGCGTTATTGATGTGGATTCTTATATTTCGTATGTCTCTTATATATCTTTCATTCATAATAGATACCAACCAGGGCACAGCAGAAAAAATTAAAGCAATAGTAAATTACCCCCCAAAAAACAGTTTGGGGGCAATAAATCTCTGAAGAATTGCATAAAGGTGTTAAAAAGTACAAACTCCCAGCTAATAACATAAGCTATGGGACTGTAACGCACACCATGGTGACTGTAGTTAATAATACTCTATTGTATATTTGAAAGTTGCTAAGAGAGTAGATCTTAAAAGTTCTCATCACAAAAGGAAAATGTTAACCATATGAGGTGATGGATGGGAACCAGACTTATTGTGTCGATCATTTCACAATATATACAAATATTGAATCATCATGTTGTACACCTGAAACTAATATAGTTATATGTCAATTATATCTCAAAAAAAGAATTTTATAACAAATGACTGTTTAAAAGTTTTTCCTTCCTTCCTTTTTGTATGATTTCTCTCTTATGCTGTTCTGTTGAATGTGACCAATTGTTTTGAATAGTCCCCAGTTAAAATATATAATGTGATTTATTCTTTTTAGCAGGAATAAAGGAGGGGATGTAAATAAAGCAATGAAGCAGTCCTGTTCCACTCAGGACTACAAAAAAAAGACAGCATAGAGAATTAAGCACCATACTTTTCAAGAATCCTGAAACAGAAACCTTTCATTAAAGTATTAATTCTACTCACTCCTGAAGTCCATCTTCCCCTACACTGACCTGCCCTCAGGCTTCCTGGAGTAAAGTGGACCCAGCAAAGTGAGGTCCAGTCAAAGGAGCAGGTGGTTTGGTTCAGGTGCAGAAGTTAATGTACGCCTTAGGCAGAGCCAAACCACTGGTGCATGCACATGTGCGGGCCAGCCACAGTGATGGATTGCTGCAATGGATGAGGGCCCGGGAGATAGGCAGACCTCTGAACACTTCCAGAAGTAGACAGTGAAAATTATCTATTGCACACACATTCTTTACCTCTCCCCATCTTTCAGTCTTGTTAAGCCCAGACCCTGTGGAAGGAACCCAGAGGCATGATACAATTCCTGTCTCAGATTTTTCCTGCCACTTCAGGCGCTAAGCCTTGTTTTGGACAAGGGTCTTCACTCGGGGGAGAGCAGAGGTGGAAGGGAAGAGTAGGCCTGGAAAATGCCTGGGCGCACGGGCATATATGGAATCATCCCTCCGATAAAGGACTATGTGGTTAACCTCTCGTCAAGGGGTGGCCACCGAGTGTCTGCTTCATTCTCTGGAACACCACTGGTATTGTTCTGATGGCTTTCATGATCCAAGTGTGAAGTTCATGTGGACTAACCAAACCTTACTGGAGTTTGAACTTTCTTACCCACATGCCCCCAGCTCCACGCCTCCTCTGCACTTAGTTCTCCAGCATGGGTCACTCTGCATAAGGGCAGATGTCCCCAGGGTTTTGTCTTAGTCATTTTTGTATCTGGAAGATCCAGAAAAAGACCTGACCCTGTGTATGGAGGAATCTGGCCCATCATAGGGGACAGTGTGGGGGGGTCCTATGATGAGATGGAGAGTGTAGGGAAAGCTTAGGGTACAACTACACCCACTCACATACTCATTCACTCACTCACTCATTCATTCATTCATTCATTCATTCAACTGCTACCACCTGGATGTCTACACTGGCAGGCAGGCTGCTCCCCACATGGACTATAGTCCGGGGTAGGGGGGGTGATGGTGATGCAGATCATCCAGGAGCTGCAAGAGCAGAACAGAAGGACACCTAACTCTGACTTTGGGTGCCAGGGAAAGATTCTTGAAAAGTGAGGTCCTTCTGGAATCTGAAGGTTGAAGTGATAGGCAGATAAGTCAGGGGCAGAGGGTAAGCAGGTTCCTGAAGACTCTGCCTGGTGTTATCTGCAGCCTCTGGGAAATGTCACTTAATGCGTCAGTTTCCATATCAGTAAAATGGGCATAATAATACTTGCCTCACTGGGTGGTTGTGGGGGCCTCATGAGATAATGTCAGTTAAGCAGTTAACAGAGTCCTTGTCACCTCGATGATCAATCGATGTCTGATGGATGGATGGGTGATTCTTGGGGGTAGAGAAAGCCTTAATGATTCATCAGTTCAATCTGCTCTATATTAAAACAGGGATACAATTCTGATTTTTTAAATGAAAATCCAATTTGATATACTTTTCATTTACCCTCTGTGAGCTGAGTGAAACTAAAAATATTTCACATTCTTTGTGTTCCGTCACCAGTGACAGCTGATCAAAGAAAGAAGTCAATTTATTGCAGGTGCCAGGCAATTTGCCTTGAATAATATTGTATAGCAAATTTTATATTAGATTAGAAGAGGCAGAGTTCCCAAAATTTCAACTAGTGGATGCAGGGATGCACAAAAGAAATTCATCTCCAGGAGCCCTGAGGAAGGACCAGCTCTGGTCACAACAGTTGCTGTCTCTTGTCACTATCAGACGGTAGATTTTCTAGTAAGAGGACAGGTTTTATGTTAAGGCTCCTGAATAATGCTGCAGAGAAAGGAGCGGACTGGACCGGTTCCAGCCTGGGGCGGGGCTCAACTCCTGGCCTCAATCACAGTGAAGTTATAAAACCGAGAAATCAAACAAACACATCCTGAGTTAGCAGAGTGTGGCAAACACAGTGAGGTGTATTTAAAGACAAAATGCACTAACTGTGTGTTCGCAAATGAAATGGCTTATTGACTTGATCACAAAGTCATCATTTTGGAGCCAAATAACCAAGATGCAGGCTATAATTGCTCCTTCATCTCTGTCTCGCCCACTGGAAGGAGGTCCTGGGAACGCAGCAATGGGCCCAGGCAATTCCCTGCAAGGATGAACACAAAGCCCGGTACATATCTGGCACCTGTAAAGGTTTATTCAAAGCACTGCATTTTATTAGGATGTATGCGACTTGACCCCTCCTGCAGTCTGTGATATTCATACGTGTTCCTCTCCAACTGAAGTCAAATCCTGAATGCAAATGTGATATTCTCACAGTATTCGTTGAAAGTATTATGTCTTTGCATAGGTGCTGCCATCCATGGCTTTTCCCTTGTGACTCCTAGCCACAGCGTGGCACTATGATGTGTGTTCGTGTGTGCAGATATGTGCATATGAAGATGCATTTCTAAGTCTGGGTCAGAGGAGGATTGCATGTCTTTCAAGAGTCCTTTCTAGCTCTCATTAGATGAGCTTCTGGAGAACACTTAGCCCATTGGCTCAGCTTTTCTATCGGCACAATGACAATGAACTTCAGTTTCCCACCTCACTGGAGAGTTATAATAATTGCTGTAATGTTATTTCCTTTTGCCACTTGATTGAAGTGGATACACTTAGGAAATTAAAGACTGAAAGTTGAACATTTATTTGCCAGGGCAGCATTGTTAAAATGCAAAACTTCTGTCCGTCATAAATAAACGTACTCAATGTTTAATCAATATGTGAAATGTAAGCTCGTATCTTGAAATCCAGTGCTCACCTTTTAAAACGCTAGTTACATACACTTTAAAAATACTTTTAACATATTCTTGAGTTTTCATCATGGATCCTTCTTTGCCTGGGGATTTCTCTCCACCCATCCAGGACTAACATGTTCTGGGGGAGATTATAATTTATTACATTATTACACCCTTTGGTTTTCAATGACCTGAAAATTTCCACTGCTGTTCAGCAAAAGAAAGAATTCTAATAACCTGATATCCTGGCAATTTTAGTTGTCTTTCCCTTTTGAATTGGAGACACATTGTGTCTATATTTGCAACTATGTAGCACCAAAATGTTTATTCAAACAAAGAGCAGCGTATTCCAATGACATTCCATCATGCTCCTACCACATCATGCAGAGGTACTTCTTTTGCAAAGTATAGTTATTTTTAAAATATTTTGGAATTTTCCATAGGCTTCCTTACTTTAAAGACCGAAGGGGCAGAGAGGTGGAGAAGATGGGGCCTGAGCACCACGATAGGACCCCAAGTCCCCAGGTGAGGGGGTTCTCCTGGCCTCCCAGCAGCAGCTCCCCATCTGAGGAAGAGGAGTTGGCCCTTCAGTGGCCCAGGGGCAGCTTGCTTTTGGAACCATGGTCAAGTTCAATGAGCCCCGACAGAAGAAAGGAGTTAATTATAAACTGACTACAAGCTGCTCTGCTCTGTTTATTTATTGTGATTTCAGTACACAGTTTCCTTTCTCTGGGGAAACATCTCTTTGGGGTAACAAGGGGCTCCCAAGCTGATTGTGCCAAGGCCCGGAAACTGCATTTGGGCTGACCCTCCCCCCGCCCCCACCTCCCACCCCTTGTGAAAAGACATCCAGACACTTGGACTGTCACCAAGGAGAGGTGGATTCCGATTTCTGAGTGCCCCACGGGGCTAGAATTATTTGTAATTGTGTATTTCTCACGAAGATTCCATCTATTTGATTATACAATGACCTATTAATTGTATACAGCTTGAATACAGATGAACAATTTTCAAATACCAAAAACTGATTTTGAATCAAACGAGCCAAAAACTGAAAAATATTTTTGAAAAGTATTTTTTTTCCTAAAAAAGACCAGCTCTGCACCAATTTCTAGCAGTCACGAAGCTAGGTAGGATACCCAGTGCTTATATGTGCATTGGTCAGCCAATTTTCTGAAAGCTCCATTGATTGTCTCATTGTACATTGCATTTTCCCAATGTTGTCAAACTTTTTTAAAAAATATTCTCTCTTTCTAAGTGTCCTGCAAACTCAGGGTCTCTGGTGGGGATTCTGGGAAGAGTGCATGTATAAAACAGTGCGTACATTCTAGTTCCATATATTGCTGTTTCTTTTTAGCATCATAGTTTATTAAAATAGGCTTGAGATAAAATTCTTTTGTTTGTAAGGTAAGGATTTTCTTTCTCTTTTCTGGCCTTCTTTAATCATAATACATTTGGGGAGTGTTTCTCCAAAAGAGATTTTGCCTTGGCTGTAAGTCTGGCTGGGCAACATGGCATCACAAACAGAATTAGCCCGCTGCTTACCTTCTTCCAGCGGGCCAGCAGCGTGAGATGTCTTGCGATGCTGAAAAGTGAGCAAGTTTGTGGCTGCCACCTGGAAGGTTCAGTGACGCAAGCCCCAGGGTCCAAATTCACCCCAACTCTTGGTTTGCCCTATCCATGTCCCCAGCTGCTCACCTCTCCGCTCCTCTCCTCTCTCTCTCTCTCTCTCTCTCTCTCTCTCTCACACACACACACACACACACACACACCCCACTGTTCCTCAGGACTGCTGCTGGTCAGCTCCAAGGAACAGACACAAGGGCAACCATTCCTTTCCAGCACCAGCACTGGGATTCTAAATTAGGCATGGAAAACCTGCCCCCACCTGTGGCAGTGAGAGTGGAGGCAGGGGTTCTGGCTGGCTCGCTAATCCGCCCACTGCTCCACCCCAGGTTAACTCTTCTCTCCCTGTGCTCTTCCAGAGAAGGCGCCTCTCTGGAGTCCCTGGGCGCAGGGAAAGAGGGTGAGCCCACCAAGCACCCTGAAATGACTGGTGCCCCTAAGCCACCAGAAACTTGGAGAGGGCCTAAGTTTGGTACCAGGGCCGAACTTTCTCCTCCCAGTGGCTGTGGACTCCAAAGGGAACCTTCTGGGTAAGTACGAAGTAGGAGGGCGGGCTTACATGGACACAGGAACCTGCTTCTTCCCTCTGCAGGCAAGGGGCAGCTTGGGCCCCAGCTAGGAGTTAAGGAGCAAGAGTGCCCAGGGTGTGAGTGTGAATGGGGTGGGGAGCAAACCGGAGCCCATCCTGTGACTCTGGGGTGCCAGGCCCTGCGCCTGTGGTTCCCTGAGGCACCTGGTCCTAGGACAAGGTCAATAAGGGCCAGGCACCAACAGGGAAAGGAGCTGCTATCCCCTGGCCTCTGGCAGCCCTCCTTCCTTCTATCACCAGCACCTGCAGCCACAAGAAAGTCCCTCCTACACCGGTCCCACTCCCAGTCCCCGGAGTGCTAGATCCCCCTCGGTGCCACACTCCCGGTGAGGGTGAAGAGAAGCTACCTGGCCCCACAGGGCTGCCGCTGACCCCCCTGGGACTTCCCTCGAGCACCGAGGGAAGACCCTGAGCCTCCAGGTGGACCAGGCTGGGCTGGAGGAGGAAATGGGCGGCGGCGGGTAGCACACGGGCTGCCCTCCCACAAGCCCCTAGAAGTCTTTTTGGAATGGGCCAGGCTCCCCGCGAAAAAGCTGGGTCTGGGTGCCAGCCTGTCGCCCCTTGACGGCGGATCCAGGCAGAGCATGGGTCCAAGGTCCAGACGAATTGGAAGAACTGGTGGTGCAGGGAGCGGCCCATTGGCTCCATGTGAATGGTCCCCTGGGTGAGGCAGGACGGGTGGGCCACGGTGGGGCGGGGGGGCGGGGGGCTGAGATGCGCTCAACTCAGTTCTGTGCAGCGACTCCCGGAGGGCTCTGCGCTCCCTCCACTCCACCGACTCTGTGGCGCCGAGCAGGCGGGAATCCGGGCTGGAGCTCAGTACCTCTGGACCGCACTTGGGACAATCCCCGCCTCCCCTCAAACTTCGGTCCCCTCCCGACTGTAGAGGAAGTGGCCCACGCGGAAGCCGGTGGCCGCCCTCTGATGGCTAGCGCCGAAGCCGGGTGCGGGGCCTGGGGCCTGGGGCCCTTGGGCGGCGACCGTCGTCGGTCTCCCGAAAGAAAAGTCCCCCGCCAGGCCCGCGGGGAAGGTACCGAGGCCGCCAGCCAAGGCCCCCATGGCCGAGGCGAAACTGGAGAAGCAGGCGGCGGCGTCGGGCGCGGGCGGGGACGGCGGGGCCTGCAGGTCCGGGGAGGCCGCGCCAAGGGGCTCCAGCTCCGGTGCCTGGGCTCCTCCCGGGCTCCGGGCTCCCGAGGGAGCAGGGGCGCCCACCTCTCCTCTCCTTTTCCTCTTCCGTCGGAAGTTCCCGTTGTCGAACATCTTCTCGCAGTTTGGGTCCAGGGTCCAGTAATTGCCTTTACCTGCGCAAGAAGAGAGGGCTCAGCTCAAAAAATATGGGGTTTGACCGACCATGGTGTGAACATGTCGAATGGTGGTCTACTTCAAGAAGATTCCCCCAGAGGTCCCGCCATTCGTCCTCACCCCCACCCTAAACCTTGAGGTTTGTACCTGGGAGGGCCTCCACAGCCAGACTGGGAAGAATGTGGACATCCCAGAAAGGCCGGGGAAGGGCAACAACCAAGAATACCGAGCCCCTCTAAGTTCAAGGCCAGGGAGAAAGTCTATGGGATGCACTGCCACCTGGACTGTGGCAGTCACGCTGCCAATGGAGCCCAGCGGACCCTGCTTGGCCTCTGGCTTGTCTCCCGCGCTTCTCGAAGCGGCGTCTCACTGGCTTTACCAGTTCTTGGGGGAGCCACTGTCCTCCCCGTTTTACAGCAAAGGACACTGAAGCCCAGAGAAGTAACCCCAAAGGTCGCCCAGCTGACCAGCTCTCTCGGTTCCTCCTCCGCGGGAGCGCACAGAGATTTTCGAGACTCACAGAGTCCTAGACCTGAAGTCAGGGTCTGCGGGTCCCTGGGTCGTCTCGGGGCCAGGCCGCTGCCAAGCACGTCTCTCCTCCTCCCTCTCCTCCCGCCTCAGTACCCCGAGCTGTGCAGTGCGGGAGGGGCTGGGTTGCCCCAGGCCGCCCCGAGTCCTAGAGTGCCAGCAACCGGGCTGCGGGAATGCGCGGAGTCCTGGACGGGGCAAACGGGCGCGCCCTTTTCACCTGGGTCGTCCTCCTCGCGGGGCACCTTCTTGAAGCAGTCGTTGAGCGACAGGTTGTGGCGGATGGAGTTCTGCCAGCCTGCCTTGCTGCGCTTGTAGAAGGGGAAGTTGCCGGCCACGTACTGGTAGATCTGGCTGAGGGTCAGCTTCCGCCGCGGCGCGCTCTGGATGGCCATGGCGATGAGCGCCGAGTACGAGTAGGGCGGCCGCACCAGCCGCAGCAGCTCCTGCTGGCCCGAGAGGCTCAGCCACGCGAGGTCGGCGCCCGCCAGGCCGCCCGGGGCGCCGAGGAGGGGGCCGGGCGCAGCGTAGCCGGGGGCGGCGTAGGGCGGCGCGGCCCCGGGGCAGGGCGCATAGGGCGCGGGGCTGAGAGCTGGTGCGTTCAGCCACAGGCGCTGGCCGGCGCCCGCCGCGCCCAGATCCCCGCGCGCGTAGCCCGCCGGGGGCGCGGCTGCCCGGGCCTGGCTGTGCGGGGCAGGGCACACACCCGAGCCGTCGCAGTACGAGGCCATGTCCAGTCGCTCCCGGGCCTGGCCAGGAGGCTCGGCGCCGAAGCTCATGGGCGCCCCATCCAGTGTGGCTGCCAGCAGCTCCTGGGTGCGGCCCGCCGGGCCCCGCCCTCCGCCCTTTAAATGCCGTCGGGTCCCTAGCCCGAGGTGAGTGTGGGTGACGAGCCCCCTCCCCCGACAGCGTTGGGAGAGTGTTGCCTCGGTCCCCGCCCCAGGGTCAGCTTTCTGCCCCGCCCTGGTCCGGACGGGAGCCAGACTCGCCGCCCCAGTGATTCCCCCACTCTGTGCCGCCTGCGCCCGAGACCAAAGTCCCCGGGAATCTCACCGATCCCGGCCTCATCTGGCCTCTAGGGCCCCGGAGTCTCGGCTGTCCTGGACCCTCGCGCAGGTACCACGTCTCCCGCAGGCCCCCAGTGGAACGCACGTCACCTTTGCTCGCCCATGGGGGAGCCTGCCCTTGCGGAATCTCTCATCACCCAGGGCCACTGTGTGGTTGGGGCCACCGGGAAGGGAGCAGAGGGCCGCTGCTCTGGGGAAGGAGTCTCGACGAAGCCCACGGACGTCGATGGGCTGGGGCCACGAGGAGAGGCAGCACGGTGAAGGACGCGAGTGCCCAAGGCCAGGCCTGGCTGGGCCAAGACAGTGGCACTGGAGTCATACGGAGTCCCCGCACAATTAATGCGCGAAGGCGGAACAGACCCCTGAGAGAGTCCAGACACTGGAAGCTCTCGGGCCGCCCCAGCTGTCTAGCGAAGCCTCTTTTTTTTTTTTTTCCGAAACCCCGCCTGGCTTGTTCCCGCCGTGGCCTCCGCCACGGGGTGCAGGGATTAGCAAAACCCTCCACTGGCTTTCCTGGGACTCCAGGAAGACCAGGACGTCTGTGTGCGCCCCACGCTATGCGCCGGCGCGGCTCCCCCGGCTCCCCCAAGCTCGCGGGTCTCCCTGGCTGTGTCTCTCCCTACCTCCGGCTCCCCCTGGTTCCCCAAAGCCCCGGCTCCTGGCCTCCCTATTCCGCACCAGCTCTACGGGCTCTCTTCCCTCCGCGCCCCATGCGCCCGGTGCCCCAAGGCTGGGTGCCTGGAAAGAGCGCCAGCCTCCAGGACTCCGAGTTCTTGCCACCTGCCAGCGCGCGCGGGAGAAAGGAAAATTCTCCGGTGATCAAAGTTCGGACGGAGATAGTAGATGGGTCCCATCGCTACGAAATTCAGCGCCTGCTGTAATAGAACCAGTCTCACTGAAATCGGTTTCCGCCCTGGCTTTGTGGATCCTCAAAGCAAATACATTTAAACCCATTTAACAAACCAAAGTTTCAATCCTATTGCCCGCCTCCCCTCCACTTTTGGTGGTGGGGAGAAGGGGGAGGGCGGTGGATTGGGGCTGAGGACTGGACGGAGGGAAAGATTTGGACTTTGGAATTAAGGGTCCCATCTTGTGTCAGCCATTTATTCTTGGTGTGGCTTTAGATCTGTCAAATTGTAATTTCAAATTTTATGTAAAACAACCAATTTGTGGAACAATTTAACAAAGGGCAAAAGAAGAGTCCCTCCATTGCAACATAGTCCTCTTCCCTTAAAAGTAACTGCCCTTAAGAAGTGCTGGGCGACCTCATGGCGGTTCAGGGGGTGATTCAAGGCTTCTAGAGGGTAGAGGCCAGCTCCTCAGCCAGCCTGTACCCACCCCCCCCCCCCCTCTCCCGCCCCGTTCTCATGCCCACGGTTCTCCCAGGGGGTCAACCCTTGGTCGCCCCCCGCCCCTCCCCCCCTTCCCCAGAGATTTCTGATTGTGGTTGGAGGAGTACAGGTAGTGGGGATCCCAGGTAACTTTCAGAAGCTCCCCCACCCCATGGCTGCAGGGACAGCTTGGGGGGGTGGGGTGGGAATCCTCAGGGTGGAAAACACTACATGCTTGGTCTTGCTTCCATCAGCCAGAACCATCTGCCTCTCAGCTAAGTGATTTTCACAATTTTTCCTCACAATTTTAAACACGTGCTGCCTTCTGTAGATGCGACAAACTTTTTGGTAACAGCACCTTAAAGAAAAAGTCTTTCCCTCAGCGAATATGGTTGTAAGCATGACTCAGTGTTCATGATGAAGAAGCAAACTGTCTCAGCGCACGTACACCCCTTCTGCCCTCCCTAACAATACTTAGTTTGCTGAGAATCGTCTAGGCCAATTTCCACACTGGCATTTTGCAAAGACTGCTGGTGAGGAGGCAGCTGTCCAGAAACCAGGCTTCATGAGGCTGGGACAGCGCAGAAGCCACCCAGCTCAATCTTCACCCAAACCATGGGAGTCATGGAGAAAGAGCATCGGGCTCAGAAACACAGCCATGGGGGTGGACTTCCCAGCACAGCCCGCATCCGCAGGACCTACAGCCCTTCTTCCTGTGTTCCGCAGCAGATGTGGGTGTGTAGCTTCTGCAGAGTCAGGGAGCTTTTGCTCCTCCCTTGGGAGGGGTGTGGGGAGGGGGGTTGGATTGCTCAAGGCTCTGAATGTAGAAGACACTTGTTTTGGAGGAGTAACACTGTGATTTGGGAGGAAGCATTAATGTTATCACAGTGAACTGCAGTACTGTGATAATAAAAGCAGAGATGCTGAATTTTAAAGAACATCTTGGCTCATCTCTTACAATGAAAAGGAATAAAAAAAGATGATAGTTCTTTCCAAATCCCCTTTAATTTTAATAGCCTTTCTTTCTGTTAATATTCTAATTCTTTAGCACTTGCGAATTTCAGGACTTCTAAGAAAATCAGATGAAGCTTCATGTAATTTCTCTCAATTTTGCTTTTATAAAAAGCATTACAATTTATGCAGGAAGGCCCATATTCTAATCAGTGTTCTTTGCTTTCTCAGCCCAATGGCTGTCTCCCATCTCTGCTGTAATAGTCTCCTTATCTTTCAACAGATCGGACCCATAAAATGAGTATCAGTGGATGGAGGATAGTCATTTGGGGGAAGAAATGTTTTAACACTTGAGTCAGAGTTGGACAGAACGCTGATGAGCATTTTTCCAAAAGGGAAAACAAAAACAAAAACAAAAACTCAGGGGGATGAAATAAGGAAAAAGACTCCATCTTCAGAGTACCCAGCTCCCCCTGCACCCTCAGCCCTGCCCAGTCTTCCTAACAGAACTACATCCTTTCCTCCAACCCCTGTCCCCCTTCCCCTTTATTCTCAAAAGTGACCCCACTGCCTACTTTGAGGATAGGTCTCCCCAACCTTCCTCCACCAAAATTCCAAGCCCCCCTGCAGGCTCACCCACACCTTGCTTTCCTCTCTTCTGGCCATCATGGGAGAGGTGTCCCTCTTTGTCACACTGGTCTCTCTCCGAGGCAAGACTGGGACCAGGCGGGGCACAAGGGCCACCCGAGGTGCACCATTTAAGGAGGCACCCCCCGGGCAGGGCCCCGAGTGAGAGGTGCAGTGTTCCCAGGCCTCATGCCCACGGTTCTCCCGGGGGGTCACTCTGTGGTCGCCCCCGTCCCCCCACTACCACATTACGATCTCAGTGTCCCCAGCCTGAGTCCCTCTACAGAAGCTGCTCTCTTTCTTTCCTTCTCTCCTGCCTCTGCTGGTGTTTGTTCTGTCCTCCCCTCTGGAAAACCCACTCAGCCCAGACAGACAGCTGCTCAGGCACAGTCTCTGGTGGCCTCTGTCTCCAGGAATCCAGTGATTACTTGCACTCCTCATTGCTTGACCCTCAGCAGCTCTTGATGCCTTCCAGAATCCACACCCCTTCCTCTCCCTGTTTTTCCGCTCTGTTCTCTGATTTTCCTCCCCTTTCCTGGCTTCTTCTCAAGCTCTGGGTTGGCCTGCCCTCCTCTTAGGGCTCTGTTTTCACACCCCCTTTTCCTCGCTCTGTGGGTTTAGGTACCAACCAGTAACTCATGGTTTCTCAGACTCAGTACTATTGACACTGGGCTGGATAAGTTTTCTTTGCCCTGTGCATTGTAGGATGATTGGCGGTGTCCCTGATGTCTGGCTCCTAGGTGATGGCCGTACCCCTCGGGTGTGACAACTAAATATATCTTAGAACATTGCCAACCATTCCTTGTGGGGCCAAATCACTTCCAGTTGAGAACTCCGGAGTTCACCAAAGATTCTGTCATTTTTGTCAGCCATTTGGATGTCCTCTTCTCTAACTCAGCATGTCCCAAACTGAATTCTTCATCTTCCACACAAGAGCGATGACAGCAGCCTCTAGCAGCTGAAAGTGGCCCCAGGCTGATAGCCATCGAGGAAGCAGGAACTCCAGTCCTATAACCACCAGGAACTGAGTCCTGTCAGTAACAGCAATGACCTTGGAAGTGGACAGGTAGCCAACCTTGATTTAAGCCTCAAAAGAAAACCCAGCCCTGCCTTCCAGACACCTGACCTACAGAATCATGAGCTAAAGAATGGGTATTGTTTTAAGCTGCTAAGTTGTGGTAATTTGTCACACAATAATAGAAAACTTAAACGCAAACAGGGCCATGTCATTCCAGTTCAGTGATCCCCTCTTTGCAGTTAGAACGAGGCTCCCACTTCTCACTGAGCCTGGGCCTCCCCAGGGCAAGGTCCTGCCCCTGTGCCCTTTCTTCTCACTATCTCTTGTGTGGGACTCCAAGAAAGGCACATCCACTGATATTCGAGCCTGATTGGCAGGACCCAACTTGGTTGGAAGAGTCTACTTAACTTTTTAAAACATTTGAAATTGGAGAGAACTCAAGCTTTTTGGTCTTTGAATGGACCATTTACAGTATCCACAAAACCTGTCCTTGACTTTTGCAGTTGTTGTTTTCCAAAGAAGGCCCCAAGTTCTGGACTGATATATGGATTTCCAGTTTCTCACTCTAGAAGAGGTCAGGTCCGGGCCACTATGGCCAAGAGCTGTGGCGGGAGTCAACCCAACCTTGGCCTCAAGCCACGGATCTTAGGTCAGTGACTCCATCTCTGCCTTCCATGTTTTCCCCACCTGTGAAGTGCTTTGACCTATTAGGTTTCTCGATTAACACACATAACTGAAATTTGCTCCAAACTCTTATCATTGAGAAAAAAGACTAAAACAACATTAGGGCTCTACAGATTGCCAAAACTTTTCTTCAGCCAGAGAACGTAGAAGGTGAGAGCTTTACCTACAAGACAGACTTGGATCCAAGTGTTGGCTCTAGTCCCAAGCACCTGCTAGCCCCCTCCAAGCCTCAGTTTCTCCATCTGCAGAGTAGAATGAATAGTGCCCATCTCATGGTTATTATGAAGTCTACCTGAGTTGATACATGTAAAATATGCATTAGTGAGTAGTTGCTCTCTAGCATCTGTCGGCATTCTCTCTTTTAATTAATCAATCATCCATTGGCCTAGAAAATGAATCTTGCGTTTAGCATTGGTCTCTCTCTATAAGTTAAATACATTCAAATGTGTTCTCTCTATTCTTGATAGATAACTGAGGAGAGGCTTTATTTATGAGATTTTTTTTCTCCCAATGTACTCCAGTTTCCTTTTATTAAGTAAAAACCTGACTATAATTAACTATAATACTTAAATAGATGACATCGCACTGATTTTTCAACTTTTAAATTTTGTATATTTTAACTTTTATTCTCACCAAGATCAAATGTTGAATAAAATTTTGTAAGTTCCTGCTGCATTTGCCTCATCTCTGTGCACATGGGTATTTTCTTGTTGAAGCTTTTACGTGTAAATTATACACCTTTTGATTCTTTGTTCTTAAACATGTCAGCATCCATCTTTAAAAAGAAAAGACATTGTCTTATACACCATCTTGTAATCATAATGAACAAATTGGCAGTAATCCTATAACATTATCTAATACACACTTCATATTGAAATTTCTCCAATTTTTTCGAAATAACTTTTTAACCTTTTTCTTTTCAAATCAGAATGCAATGTACCTATGAGAGCAATCATGTACTGGTCATGTCCTTTCAGTTTCTTTTATCTTAGAACAGCCCCTACCTTCTGCCCCTACCCCAAAGTTTTTATTTAAGGGTAACTGACTCTTTAAAAAGAGCAGTCCAGTTGACTTGTGGGAGGTCCCACAATCTGGATTTGTCTGATTGTTCCCTCCGGTGATGTTAACTTTGTTAATGTATCCCCCTGCACTTCTTTTATGCTGGAAGTTAGGTTTCAAGATTGGTATAGATTCTGGTTAAGTGGTTTTATCCCATCATATCAGCAGGCACACGACGCCAGGTTGGTCCCCTCTCACTGACTGAGTGTGGTCATTGGGTTAAGGGAGTGACAGCTAGATCTCTCATTTGTAAAGGCAGTTAGGAACTAATCTGTGGCATGATGCCTGAATACAATAAAAAAAAAAAATCCACTCAGCAATTGCGCTAGTAGGTATTTATCCAAAGGACACAAACATAGTCATGTGAATGGGCACCTGCACCCCAATAGTTATCACAGCAATGTCCACCATAGCCAAAATATGGAAAGAGTCCAGATGTCCATTGACTGATGAATGGATAAAGAAGATGTGGTGTATATATAAAAGGGAATAATACTCAGCCATCAAAAAGAGTGAAATCTTGCCATTTGCAATGATGTGGATGGAACGAGGGGGTATTATGCTAAGCGAAGTAAGTCAGAGAATGATAAATACCATTTGATTTCACTCATATGTGGAATTTAAGAAACAAAACAGAGGAACATAGGGGAAGGGAGGGAAAAGTAAAATAAGATAAAAACAGAAAGGGAGACAAACCATAAGAGACTCTTAACTATGGGAAACAAACTGAGGGTTGTTGGAGGGGGGGGGAGGGATAATTGAGTGGTGGGCATCAAGGAGGACACTTGATATAATGATCACTAAATTCTTCCCCTGAAACTAATAATGTAGTATATTTTAACCAAATTGAGCTTAAATAAAAAATTTAAAAAAAAATCCAGTTCCCCAAGTAAAAGGATCCCTAGGTAGGAATTGCTACTGATCTTATTTTCAGTTGGTGGTTGCTGCCTGAATCAGTCTATTCAGAGTTGCAACCTGGAAATTTCCCAATTCCACCACTCCATTAACATTTGTTAATAACTGCCTTTTCTTTCTGTAAAATAGAGCTTTCTGTCATCAGGTGTCATGACTTATCTGGTTTTCCCGAACTACAATTCCTATTAAAAAGACAAACATAAAAACACGATTCTTTCCCTTTATTGATCAATTATAAGAGTAAGGTGTTGGCAAAACAGTCATCCTAATTGGAAACAATAAGTTTTGTTGGGTTTCTCTTTTTTTGAGTATCACTATGGAGTCAGGATTTTTTAATGTATTTAATGTTTTAATAAATTCTCATTATTTTTGTGACGCTTACCTTGTCCCCAAACTGGGGCATTGGGAGTCCCTTTGAGCTGGCCACTGTGTCCCTTTGACATGGCCCTGTTAGTATTTGAATGTTTCCTTGCTTTCTGACACAAGATGTCCCAGGTTCATTTTGTACTTTCCCTGACCCGGATCTTGAATCAGCTATTTCTCCCATGGGCCATGGTTCCTTTTTAGAGGAAAGAGTATCAAAAAACTAAATATAGGGAGTAGAATGGTTTCCCGGGGAAGGGATGACATTGTTTCTAGACCTTTCAGTGGACAGAGCTAAGAAATACATACATATATATATATATATATATATATATAATATAAGATTGACTTATTTATTTGAGAGAGAGAGAGAAAACATGAGTGGGGGGAAGGGCAAAGGGGGAGGGAGAGAGAATCTCAAGCAGCTTCCCCAAGCCCCTGAGGGGCTTGACCTCACAACCCTGAGATCATGACTGGAGCCGAAGCCAAGAGTCCTACACTTAACCAGCGGAGCCACCCAGGCTCGCCTAGGAAATATACTTTAAAAAAATCACGGGTTAATATACTCTGTATTTAAATTTAACCTGTAGGGGATTTTTTTTTCAACTCTTACTCTATACTCTTACTCTTTTACTTTCTTTTACACTGGAAGTCTAATTCCTAATAATATCAACATAATTACTTCTTCCTTTATGTTACAGTATATTTCTATGGTTTCAAACAGCCATACCAGTATCATCATTAACAGGACAACTACTGAATGAGATTTAAGATTTCTTTGCAGTTCTTTTTTACCCTTAAAATAAATCCCACTAATGAAGTACAGTCAAAGGAGTATGTTATAAAGTCATTTGAAAGGTTTCTTTTCTTTGTGTGGTCTGTTGCTGTTTTGGCAGATAAGTTATATTCGTCTCATTTCATTCCATGCATGTTCAAAGGCTTGAATTCGCTGAGGAGTAAAAAGCTGGAAAACACAGTTGGTAAGTGAATGGTGTAATGTTCATTTTCTTTCATGCATAGATTTAATAAACGGGTGTTGTGGAATTTATATGGTGTTACTTGGGTGTTAAAACTTATGGAAACCACTGGGATCATAAAAGGGTGTTCTAACTTTTATGGTAACCCTTACTGTCTTGTGTCTCTGCAGACAGGCGGCTATTTGCAGACACGGAGTAAGACAACATGAACAGTGGTTGGCTTTGGCAATGAGGTTCCGTCTGACAGGCCAGCCTGTAACGTCCCATTGAATCAGGTTTGAGTCTTCGACCTGCCAGTTACTAACTGTGTGACCTTGGAGGAGTTAACCCGGACCCTCAGTTTCCTTATCTCTAATGTAATAGTAACCATGGCCCAGGCCCTCCCCGCCCCCTGGGGTAAACTGAAATCACACGTATAAAGCACTTTGCACATTTCCTGGCACAAAACATGTCAAATCATGGATTTAGGGTGGCAAATAATGGTGCATTTTTTTCTCTTCACTAGTCTGCATGTTTTTCCCTTTTTTTTTTTTTTTTTTTTAAATAATGAGTGTGCCTTGTCTTCACTGTAGCTGCTTAACAGGCCACAAACTCCAGTAAGCTGAGTTAAGACACTGAAGTCACCCTCTTTGTAACCACATGGTGGCTTTGCCTGTTGATCATTCCTCTTGGGAGTGTTCCCTTCCTTAATTATGTGACTGTAATGCCATCTAGTGGAAAGTTAGAGTCTATTTCCTCAAGTAGACCCATTTGATAAGAAAAATCCCACATTTATGTCACATAATAGATAGCTTAAGTTCCATCACTTCCAAGGAACTTAAGCTTAAGTACTGAAACTTAAGTAGTGAAACAGATAAGAGGAAAGAAATATTCAGAATTCAGGTCCATAGCCATCATAAGGATATTTTTGAATGAAATTTTTTGAGGATACAATCGTTCCTCAAGAAAGATCCTACAAAGTAATGTTTGTTTTATCATGAAGTTTTCTTTTATATTTAAATTTTTTAGAAATCAATTCATTTGACCTTTTTTATTAGTTTCAGAGGTAGAATTGAGTGATTCATCAGTTGCCTATAACACCCAGTGCTCAGTCCATCGTGTGCCCTCCTTAATGCCCATCACCCAGTTACCCCATCCCCCCACCTCCCCTCCAGCAACCCTCAGTTTGTTTCCTAGAGTGCAGCATTTCTTAGGGTTTGCCTCCCTTTCAATTTTTGTCTTATTTTTCCTTCCCTATATTTTTAAAATTTTAATTAAAAATTGTAATGCCAATTTTCATGATAATGCTATTGAATTTTTTTAATAAAATGCTGTTAAATACACAGGACTTTGTAAAAGGTGTGGAAATTTTATATCAGAGAAAGATCTGTTGAAGTTAAACACCATGAATATCTCCTTGATTTAAAAAGAAGAAGAATGTATTTGGAATGAATTTAAAGTTTCACTGATTATTAAGCTAAACGCATCCAGTTCGGAGTTGGAGGCAGGAATTGCCTGGGGGCCAGTGGACCTGAGTTCCTGTCTGGGCTGTGCCTTTCCCGCCGTGGGTGACCTCGGCTGGGCAGAGCCCTCACCCAAGCTTCACGTGTGAATGATCAGGTCTGTAAAAGCGAGACCTGTTTATTTACAACTCTTAACTTGCCAACTGTATGAGCATCTAAATCTTATTTTTACTAGGACGTGTATACGGTAACATGCATGTAATAGACCAGGGCAGAGGCTAAGATGCTCTTGACTACTAGGGCTTTTTGATTCTTTGCTTGCAATTCTGGCTACATCCTATAATGACGAAATGTCTGAAAATTGTTTTATTTTCAATTTCTTATCAGTTTTTTTTCTTAAGTTTAATCGATATCCCCTGACTCCTGACCACTTTGGTTCAGCCTTGAATTGGGCCAGCACAGGCAGGCGAACAGAAGGGGCTGGGCTCCTGGCTCCTCCCCGCCAGGGATGCAGGCAGACACGATGTGGAACACGCAGGGGAAGGGCGCAGTTTCTCTGGCCATGTGTGGTCTGTGTAGGTGCTGCACAGAGAAGCTTGCTGCCCCTCCAAGAAATGAGGAAGTCCTGAATGGTTTTCCAGATCTTGCTGTGGCCCGGACTGCCTCTCACTGTTCTGTCCCGACGCAGAGCATGAGCCAAGAACGCTCGTGCCAGGAACCAAAAGGCCGCGGGAGCCCACATCTTGCCTAAGTGGCAAGGAAATTAACATTTAGGAGCATGGACTGTGGAGGTAGGCAGTCCTGGCTTGGAATCCACTTCCTTGCTCTGTCCCTTTGCCTAAGTTAGCAAACCTCTCTGAGTCTCATTATCCCCATGGGTAACCTAAGTAATAATAACATCCGTTTTACTGGGTCATGTAGGGTAAGTGAGGTAATGCATGTGAAGCACCTGTTTACAGCTCTATACATCTTTATTTTAAAGAGTAACTATGATAAATATAAAATAATTGTATATTAATAATGTAGCAATCACATTTTATATTTTATCATGTACGTTGTTACACGTTACATAACATAATTGTTATATTAATATTATATAACATAAAATACATATTACTTATATATTTAATAATATATTAAATTAGATTAAAATATTGAATTAAAGATTTATTATATAGTATAATACTAATCGTTAAATTTTACTTATTTGTTTACTTATTTACTTAATTGGTTTTCTGGGACACCTGGCTGAAGGAAATGATGTTCCTATTTTCACATGATGATTGCCTGTGATTTGGTTCTTAGCTTTTGCCACCTCCGCATGTCAGTTAGACGAGTCTGGGTCTTCTTCCTCTTGCTGCGTTTTCCAGGGATTTTTCAGGGGTTGAGGTTACCCCCTTGGAGTTTGCTTGTTTATAGTATTTTTTTAAACTTTTGGATTTCTGCGATTTTGTCAATTTTGTACATTTTGGGGATGCTTTCTGGAGCCGACTGGTACCCCTAGATCACACCGTCTGATCTCCATGGACTTCATCTGAAAGTTCCCTGTGCCCACATCGGCTCAAGCATTGTCTGTGATGATCTGGAATTGATGGAAAGTGCACTGCGTTCAAAGGACTTCCATGCTGAACTCTTTGCCATGCCAGGCACTGCCTTCTTCCCAGCCAATGGCTAAGCATTGGCTCAGTTGCCATCAGATTCTCCCAGGGCCCGGTGGAAAAGAAGTAATTTTCTCAGCATTTGATAACTATCCCCTGTGTCTTCAGTTACCTTTAGAAAGCTACTCACAGAACAGCTGCTCTGCAGACATGGAGGCGAACACCCAACATCTGTTTAGTTTGGTTACGCATTTGTAGAGAATTGCATTAAGGAAAAATGAAACCAATCTAATTACAAGATGTTAATTAGCTGTGGGTCTCCCCAGGCCCAGTGGACGAGGACATCAGTTCAAGGTTGGCCCATGAACCTTGAGGCATCACCGGGGTGGCGGATTCCATGCGCCTACTTAGTTTGCAAAGGATGGGTCTAGGAGTCGGGCTTCTTTGCCCACCCAGTCTAGATGCTTCTGTCTACCAGCACCTTGACTACTTCGGAGGAGTTCCTGAGGGAAGAAGACCTCTGGCCAGGGAAGCAGATGAGTCACCATCAATGCTCAGGCCACCGACCATCCCTGTGCCCTGGACATGCCCCTTAAATTTCCTCAAACCTCAGATTGCTCTACCTATAAAACATGCCATATCTCAGAAAGGTTTTGTGAGGGATTAAAAAAATATATATTGTAGAGATATTTACAACGTGCTCTGCAAGATTACAGAAGGTTTTTTTTTCCTCTACAGAAAACACTTTGTTGAGAACCAAATATGTACTCTTTTTAGGAAGAAGTTACGTTCAATTAAGGCTTTACAAAACCAGAAATATCTTCTAATCACTTATTTTTGAAAGAACTATTTTTAAAATGAATTCTAGCCCATTGATCTATTTCTCCTTACATATCAGTGTGGTTACAATGATCAGGGCGGGTTTTAAAAATAACAGGTTTTGAACACAGAGCCAGATAGTGTCTGCTGCAGCCCTTCAGACTTCTGTCTTCTGCTCTTTCGTTCTGCTAGGGTAAAAGGCTTCGGAAGTAGCGTTCCCAGCAGAAGCAGTCTTCCCTCGAGTCCTGGCAATGCGAGGTTGTATCCGGCAGGTGCACGTATGAGCCGCCCTGTTTCAGGCGGTGCCTCGGTCGAGGCACGGCCATAGGTCAAGGGCAGGAATGGGGAACTTTGGGAAGCTGTCGGCTTTGGCAGGAGCACTTGCAGCACCGGCAGGTTAGCTGAGTTCGTCCCACAGAGGTGGCCACCTGGAGTCCCACTCAGGAGAGCAGAGACAGTGGACTGCAGGCTAAGAAGCGTTGGCCCCGGCAGGATGTGGCGGCTTTCCGTGTCATCATCATACCACCTCTATCCAATAATTTCATCACCAGATTCCCTGTGTTAAATCTTCTCTGCTTGTAATACCTAAAGTAATGTCTGTTTACTTAATTGGGCAGTGATACTCTGCCAGTTAATTCGGTGCTAATTATTGGATTATTTTTACTGTTGCTGGGTCCCTTTTAATGGTATGACTTGGAATCTGTGCTATAAGCAAAATATATATATATATATATAACTCATCATATCTACACGTGCTTGGGAGCACACAAAACACCCTTACAGATGTGGTCTCATTTGAGATTTTCCAGTGGTCCACGAGGTAGGAAAAGTGGATTACCGTTATGCAGGTGAGAGCACAGAAAGCAGGGTGGTTCAGTCAAATGTGATTGAAGGTTGACTCCACCTGTTAGAGGCAGATGTGCAAACACCCAGCACCGGTAGAGAAAACACTCCTCCAGAAAGTATTCCCAGAAGGAGAAAGTGACTTCCCCAATTTCAACTTTACCTCTCTCCTCCACCCTTGATTGTGCAATACCCTTCTGGGTCATTTCTTTTTCCTCGAGGCTTGTTCATGATCATCATTTTAACAAGGTGTCATCTGCATGAAAGTGTGTGGAGCAAGGTTATGCCAATTCCTGTGATTTTTTTTTCCTTGGCCACACTTCATAGTTCTCATAAGTCGCCAGAAGAACGTGTATTAAGCTTAGTCAACAAGAATTTAATCAACACCTCCACGGTACGCCAGGATCTGTGTTAAGTTGTGCAAGCATGAAACTGTCTAGAAGGAAAACGCCAGTGAAGAAGGACTGAGGCAAGCGTCTAAGTGCAGCACAGGACACAGAAGGACGGGATGATGCAAAGGCGCCATATTGGTTCACTGTGGAGACGTGATGTTGGCAAGGTTGGGAGGGCAAGAAAGTGTGTGCTAGGAAGGAGGCAAGCAAAGAGCAAAGGCTAAAAGACAGAGCAAGCTGGAACAAAAATTTAGAGCAGGTAAGGATAGCTAAGCTTGTTATAATGATACGGGTATGTAGTATTTTCTCCTCTAAGCCAGGAATTTTATAACGTGCCCAAGTTAAACTGAGGGTACACATACCTCAGAATGTATCAAATGTATCAAGACTTCTTCCCTGGTTCAATTTATTTTTTGTGTGAATGTTACTGATATTTCTACAGAAAAGTCCACAAGTCAGGTATACAAATTGACGAATTTTCATAGTGAATTCATCCATCCATCAAGACCCAGAAGGTTACAGCTCTTTAGAGAACTCCAGATGGCCCTCCTGTCCTCCCAGCCATGGGTGCCCCCTACGCTGATTTCTAACATGGAGGAGTTGTGCTTGGCTCTGAACTTCATATGAATACGATCATTACTATGCGCTGGTTTCGGTCTAGATCTTTCATGCAACACTTCTTTTGGAGAAATTCAGCTATATTGTTGCAAGTACTTATGGTTCCTTTTTTATTTTTTTGCTATAATACATTCTGTTGTATGGCCATTTTATCCATCCTTCCTATTTGTACTGTTTCCAGTATTTTGGCTATTAGATAGAGTGCTGCTATGGATATCCTATACAAATCTTTTGGTGAAGATACAAATGACTTTCTAGGAGTAGAATTACCCACTCATAGGGTATGTATATGTTTAAATTTATTACACACTGATAATTTTATAAAGAGGTTACACCAGTCTCCATACCAGACCTGCATAAGAGTTCTACTCTGGTCCTCACCAACCATTTAGATGTCCTTATTCATCTTACTGACTCAGTACACTTTGGGTGGGTGGTAGTTGTAAGGTTTTGTCTTCAGGATTTCTAATAGGTCCATAAAAAAAAGTATCTCACCCTGAGCCCTAATGGTATTGGCAATGGGTTTTGTTTTGTGGGATGCCACTGAATTTCAAATCTCTGACATATTCTTCCCTGAGAGCTCATATTTCTGAAACTAGAGCTTCTTTTTTATAGCATAACACAGCTCTATACTCTAACACAGGCCCAAAATCCAGGTTGTAGGGGGGAAAAATGTTTCAACATAAATGAGAGATGTGAACAAGAACCTTAGCAAAAGTGAAATGTAAGACTTGAAAATCTAGCCGTAAATGTCTTCCAAACATTACTCACTGCTGCTACCATTTTGACATGAAGAAAAGAAAGGTTGTGAGCACATTTTGGAGACTTCCAATTGCACAGGGGTAATGCAAGTTGGTGGTTAAAAACCATAGTGTTTGAGTTTGGGATTACTTAGTCTTGAATCTTCTTCCACTATGGTTTGTAAGTAATCAAGCTACTTAACCCTGCCAAACGTGAACTTCTTTATGCGTTAAATCGGGGTTAAGTTGGCTGTGACTACCTCGTAGCACTTTAAACACCAAACGTGTTAACTCATATAAAAGAATTTAGCTCAAGTAAACTGGCATTCAGTAGGCTTTCAGTGTTTGTTAGCTAGGACATTTTCCTTTTGGTGGATCACTAGATATTTTGATATCTATTTTTTAATTACTATAATGAACTTAAATATGTTAATTTTTAATCCCGTAGTTATTTTGTTTTTGTTATTAAAGCAATGTTCATGATGCTAAATGGGTGAAAGCAAAATGTAAAGATCTCCTTCCCCACTTCCTTCCCTATTCCACAGAGGTGACCACTTTTGATTTTTTTCTGTTGGGCATTCTGAAGTTTCCTCCATAATTCTAAAGTACATGCTAGTACTCATTTTCTTTTTTTAATTAATATTTTAATCAAAGTAATACAAAGAACTTACAGCAAGAACTTATTTGCTTTCCTCTCCCCCTACCTATTTTGCTCCATAGAAGTAATAATTTTGAAACTCTATTGCCTGGTCTTTAAATTTTTACATGCATATTTAAATAATATGCAGGTATTGTTATTGCCCAACTCATCAATTTTTAGCTTTACCTATTGGTTTTATTTTAAAAGATGGATTTTGGTTCCCTTATACCTAATCCTCCAACCCATTCTCCCAGTTTAGCATCTTAATTTTTATTTAAATTCATTCTCAGTGTTTTATCTATTTTACTTCTGTAACTATCTTTCACTGTTGACCAAGCAGAATGGTATGATTACATTTTCTTTTATGTAAAATGTTATTTTTCCGAGAGTTAATGAATGCCTCACTTTTAAAAGTTTACGTTGTTTTCCTTGAACATCTAAGTCTTTCCATACCTTCAATATGTTCTACAAGGCATATAAGTACAATTCTTTACAAAGTCTAACGTGTCTGATGAAAATTACCTAGTTTTGTATATATGTCTGAGAAATCATCTTTCTGAAGTCCTTCTTTTAACTAATTTCTCTAAACCAGTCTTCCTGCTCTCTGTTTTCATAAGGACTTTCTTTTGCGATTATCCAGTGACTTTCCTTTTCCTCTTTCTTTCCTTCTTGAGCCTCCTGCTTTCTGGGTCTCATATACTTCTTTTTCTTGGATTATATACTTCTTTTTAAGGTAGAGCACTTCTTGTTGCTTCACAAGAAAGGGTGATTGGGAAGTGCGTTTTTGAGAATTTTATACATTGTACTTTCTACCTTCACTTTGATTGGTAGTCTACCAGAGTATGGATACATAGGTTGGAAATTATTTTTACATAGAATTTTGAAGGTATTTTTCCATTATACCCCAGCTTTAAAAGCTGCTGAGAGGCACAAAGTTATTTAAAATTCTTGATTCCTGGGTCATGGTCTATTTTTTTCCTCCTTGGGAGTGTTTCCGGTCTTCCCTTGCACATCCTAGATTGACCCACTATTTTCTTGTCTTCTCCGTCCTATTAATCCTCGCTTCTTATTGTTCTCCTTTCTGGGAGAAGTCCTTGACTTTATGTTCCAATTGTTCTATTTTTTGTTTTGCTTCAGTTTTCATGGATATTTTCAACGATTTTTTTAACCAGAGTACTTTCTTATTTTTTGCCTGTTCCTTGTTATAACTTCTTGTTCTTGTTTCATGGTTGCAAAATTCTCTCTTACATCTTTTAGGATATTATCTATAATTATTTTGAAATTACCTTCTGCATCCTGTGTTGTCTCTCTTTCCTTTGGGCTCCTTTATACTTTTTTATGTTTTAATCATTTCAATCTTTATTGTTCATGTTGGAGCCTATCACTAAAGATCTAGTGATTCTTGGCTGACCATTCATATTTAGAAGTGAGGCAATAAAAAAGTTGGTTGGTAGCTCATGTGTGTGTGCACACGCACGCAAAACCAAGGCAACTTTGGAGTTGATCCCTGAGTGTCAAGTCAGAAAATAATATGGAGGCAAATTTCTTACAGGGATGCCCCAGCGCTCTGCCTGGGTATAGAGCCTGCCTATGATATTGTGGGCCTGGGAGATGGAAGGACTCCTGCCTCACTGGTCATCTTGTAAAATGTCACTCAATCGCCCCATTTGAGTAAGACATTTTACTCCCATGTCCTTCTGTGTCTGATGCTCTTGAGTCTGAAACCCTCTTGTTTAGTTGCTTTAGAAATTAAATGTTCTTTCTTTTGTGGGTATAGGGTCTCAGAAACACTGGATGGGACCGGGAGGTATAATTACTCGCTTATATGGATTTTCAAGCCATTCCTCTATCTTTGGTCCCCTGTGTCAGCCCTGCCTTTCTCAGTAATTGGTACTTCCAATTCTCGGGATGTATTGGCTTGCTCCTAATAACATGATAAATCTAATATTTTGTGAGGATCAGCAAAGTTCCCTACTTACCATAAAACCAAAAGTCCTTTATGCATTTGGGGACTCCATTCTCAGTAGTTACTATACCCCATCCCTGCCTTAATTACCTGCCCCTCCATCCCTGCCTATCTAAGCTTTAAAATCTGTGAGAAGTTACAGTATTTATAAAGCAATTGCTGAAACCAGGTCTTCTGACCCATTCCTGTAAAATAGCTGATCTAAGCATTAGATCAAGACCCACCTGAGTTAGGACCCAAGATCATTTTACAATATAATAATTTTGTGTGGGAACCATAAAGTGTATAGACCTGAGTGTCTCTAACCTTCTGTTAGAGGGCGGTATAATTCCCAGACACTTGATGTCACAGAGGAGGAAATAGGTGGAAAAAGAATCCCTCTTGTGATTTATGTGAGAGATTCTTTGTCTAGTTCTATGGCAGGGCACAGCAGGGTGTGGATATGAGAACACCTCCTTGTTTCAAGGAAGCAGATGACACCACCTTCCAAGCACTTAATAGCCCAGTTGGATACTTTTGGGGAGTTATTACAGCATTTGTTCCTAATGGGGAAACCCCTCCCCCTCAGCACAGGCAAGTCAGCCTCAGGTAACTTAATCTGCAAAACACCTTAATTGATGATACAGAAGACGGGAGAATGGGAAGGCTTGAACATGGACACAGTTTAATTGCTCACACTAAGAATCACTCTTTGTTGGTGAGTTGACGTCCCAGATGGCAGGACTCTTCTTTTCAACAATTAATCACTCAAGGGGGAAAAATAATTAGGACTCTTAGCAAGTCAAAGCAAGATGGATACAAAACTTCTTTCAAGAAGTTACCTGGGGTCCAGAATCTGCCTTGAAGGAATCATGGTTTTATTTTCCAAGTACCTTCCTCTAAAAGCAGAGGTGCTCAAGTTACTAAATACAAAAGACAGCCCCAGCTTGGAATGAACAACCCAAACCACCTTTGAACTTTTGCAGTATTAACTTCCTACCATGTGCATGACTGTAATTCTGCCAGTAGCTTCAGCAGGCAGAACTTCCCAAACAGATCTTGATCCTCTGAAGAAGGCAGCAGTGACAATGGTTTAGTTGACAACAGTGTCATTTCCAAAAGAAAGGTCACAGGCTTAGTCTTTGCTGAAGCAAGGTGGATGGACCTTATTTGGCTCTTTACAAAATTGTGGCTTCCTGGAAAAAGCGAACAGCCATATCATGTGTCCTATCCAGTAACTGATTGAAGAGCTGTCAAAAACCAGACTGGATCCTTCTGGTTCTGATTTTATCTGAAGCAGGATTGAAAAGCACATATGTTGCCAGACGGAGGGTAGCAGCCCTAAAGTTCTGGGCAGTATCCTGTTCCTTGAAGAGCAGGACAGACCCTACATGTCCCCCACTGCCCTGTGGGTGTAGAAAACCAAGTGATATTTTTTTTCCTCAAAAAGCTCTTTATTTATTTATGGAGTGTTGTTTCCGCACACTGTGTTTCAAAGAAGGGTCCATAAATATTGTATAATTCCTTTGAATAACGAGTTACTCTTTTTAAGCAGAAAAAAAAAAGATTTAAAAAGGTGTCCCTTATAGTAATTTTCCTGGTGACTAAATGTATGGGGAATTACGGTGAATGATGATGAAATCAGAATGCATTTTGTGGGTTTAAAGACAAGTGTTAAAGTATGTGTTTTCATGGATTAGTCACATTGGATAAAATGATTTTTAAAAACACCTATAATAATTCTTAGTGTAAGAGATTGTTGCTATTTTTTCTTGGATTGAAGTCACTGGAGAACAATTTAAATCGAGTTGGTAGATATTTTACTCTTTCCCAAAACTGTGGTTTTAAAAATTCCTTGTACATGTTTCTAAAGTGGAGTGGCTTTTCATTGTTGATTGATTTACATGCTGTTAGTGGCTCCTTCGGAAAAGAAATAAAATGTCTCAAACTGCTGGCACACACTTCATCCTCCTCTACTAAAGGGTCAGAGAAAAACAGGACGTAGAGATATCTATATTAATGTGTACATTCAAAATGAACAGACAAGTCTAATTTTAGGCCTATCAACCTTGATAGCTCCTTTTTAATCATTTGGATTTGAACAGATATGCAAATACGGGAATCAGAAGTAAAGAACTCACAATTTACAAGTCACATCAGTGCTAAAATTGCTTGAGAGGTGGATAGATTTGTAATTCATTCATTACGCTCTGATCCTGGGAATCTGTGGTTCTATTAAGAACAGAAGCCAGAAATCATCTATAATGTGCAAATCCATATGAATGGCATGCTGATCGGTAAATGTCAAATCTGAGGAGCCACAGATGTCCCCTACACAGCTTCCTAGACTCGCCTTGTGAATAGAGCGTCACCCACTTTTTGGCAATGGAAAAATGAAGGCTGATAAATACATGAAGCCAGGAAGCATCCTCCTACACAAGTATTTGGTGCATGAGATGGATCTTTTAAAAACTCAGTAACAGAGTTCTTAAAATTTGAACTTCTATCATTTCTCTCATTTCCAGGTCAGAATTGGTCCTGTGCCTTATACCAGTTGGAGAATAATCGAGTTCAACAGTCATGCAAACAGAGGCAGGATGAGTCCAAAATGTATATTCTCTAGGAACCAAATGAAACTCGGGATTCTACAGGCATGTATAATATTAAAGTAAAGATAACAAAGCATGTAGTCAGGTGAGCCCTGCTTTATTTTCTGGATGAAGCAGGACACTGTGTGGCTGGCTATAGTCCAGAGGTGTTTTCATTAAATCACGGCCTCTCTTGGAGCTCTTGATGCCCAGGATATGGCGCCCCACAATTCATCTGTCTTCCTGGCCAGTGAGCCACTGTACGATCAATTTCTCTGCAAAGGATGCTCATAAAATTTTTCAGAGGTAACTGCAGAACTCTCATTCCATGAAACATCATGGGGTGACGCATTATGATCAATGTTTAATCGAAGACAGGAATTAAAATATACAGCCAAGGCCTATCAGGGTGGGAGAGGCGCTTCTGGAATGTTGGTGTGAGGCAGACACAAAGCAGGTCCAGCTGGGTTGCCAATGGTCCTGGCCATTTTCATCATGTGGCTTCTATGAAACGACCTCGGGCTTCATTTGACACCTCTTCCCCCTCACTCCTCCCACCCCCCTCCACCCAGCTGGCCCTCATCCTGGGAAAACTTCCCATTAGTGCTAACTTCTAGCTCAGCTGGAATTCTCTAGCAGTCGGGCTTGAACTCACCGGACAGGAAGGCTCAGCCACCCACTCAGGAGCAGAGCAGGACAGTTGCTAGATGGCTCAGGAACAGCCGCCCATGAGGATGTTCTGCATCGGCCCCAAGTTCCAGGACAAAGAAGTGGCATTTTTTTCCCCTCTAGGACCTTTAAAAGTAGGAGAGGTGTAGAAACAGCTCGTGGGCACTTGGAACATGACTTCAGATTCTGGGGTGGTTGATGTCTCTGCTTAGTCATGGAGAACCCTGGGCAGAATTCGAATGCTTCAGTTCTTACCCGGGCCCGTAGCAGGGGCCTAGGTATCATACTCTGGTTGGGGCCAGTTTTTCTTCATGTTTTATGAATAATGCTGTAATATGGGGCAGGTTGGAAACAGTAGCCCAGCAAAGCACTCTGACTTCGAAGGGAATTTAGGGGGACGGAGATCTCGCTTTAAAGGCCAGAACCTGAAAGTACCCAGGGGACAGATCAATACTGTCTATTTTAGAACTTCTCACGGTGTCCCCTGCATGATTTTCCAGTAAGCCCTGGATTCGGGTTCTTGCTGCCCATTCCAAGTGGCCATGGTTGGAGTGTTCCTATGGTATGGACTGGCTTTCTCTGCCCCCGGTTTCCAATGTTAGCCCATGGAAGTTATAATGGGGTCATTTCTGGCAAGTCAGGGGGCTGGCAAGTCCTCTCATTCACTGCTAGCTGACACTTGCTTTCTCTTTTTCTTTTCCTCGCTTTCCTTTTCACTCCCAGGGGCGCACACACACAGAGCTGTATTTTTGATGGGGGCCGTCTGATGCCACGTGCTCGTTTCAGCATACAATCCAACAGCTTAATCTCATAGGTATTCAACAGGTGACTCTCAGAATCTTTGGCATCTTATTTTAGCTGGGTGGGCAGGCTGCCGCTTGTACCCAATAGACACCCTTCAGAGTGTTGAATACTTTTTGTGAAGTGCAGGTAAAAACTTGTACAGTTGCCTAAATCATTATTTATGGGACCCTTGTGGTCTATCATTTTAGAAAATAACGAAAAGTATTCTATGTATTAATATTTCAAAGTTGATGAGCCAATAATTTGAATTCCATCTTTGAGGTAAGCTTTTATTTAAAAGGTAAAGAGATCTATATGTAAGCAGTATCTACCGCCATCAATTGTCTTTGGGCCTTTACTTTGTATTTCAGTAATATTGGCATGTTGATAAGTAAGCTGTATTTTTAAAAAGCTAGGTAACATACTTCTTAGTGAAAAACCAAATAAAATATGAAGTGCCATTTTTAAAAGCAGTAGTAAGATAAAACTAAAAATATATGCACATCTATTTATAAATACACATATATGTGTATAAACACATACATATGCATAGACATACATTTGCATAGACATAAATATATTTGTGCACATACAGTTTTTTTTAAAAATTTCTATTGCTTGACATTTCAGTTTCCTGATTTCATAGGGTTTCTGTCATCAATCACCTTGATTGGTGGGTAGATGGGTTTCTTAATATACTCCTATGGGTTTATTACATTTTATTTGCTGCCACTGAAATCCTGACTTATTTTTCTCTTGGGGCTGGGTTTGAATAAAAACTTAAAATATTAACTATCGACAGGAAAAATGGCTCTCACCCCTCTCAGATTTCATACGTGCTTTTACTTATTTTGTTTGATCTCAGATTCCTTTTAACTCTCATGTTTTCACTCATCCTATCAAGAAGTAGATTTCATTTAAAAATAAAATTTCTCTGAATGTTTATGGTTAATTTAGCTGTGTCTTTCCCAGCCTCGAGGTTATGCTTCTGCATCTAACTAAATGTCAGCAAACAAACAAACATCTTTTGTTGGAATGAAATAAAGCCTCCTAAAAGCATACAAAACTCAATATTATCTTTAAGTCTGTAATCCTTTAGAAATGCTTTTACTCTATGTTTCTAAGTTCTAGCACATTTTAGTTAGATTTACAGGTTTGTAGAGCATTCGTCATATTCATTTACTTAGTGAAAGAATTTATTATGGTTACATTAAATTATTTTCAATTGAACTCTGCTAGTGACCATTTATTATGACTGAAATGCACTCAGATCTTGTACTTTTATAATATTAGAATTATTTTTGTTACACTTAAAAAATAGGCTTGGGGAATGTAATCTATGTTATTTATAAGGGAAGGCAATTGGCTGGGGACTCCAAAATAGTGCTCTTCTCTCCAAAAGTGTCATCATCATCTTTCACTAGCAGAAAGCTCTGAGAGGAATATCTGTAGCCCATGGCGTGAGAGAGGATGGGGATGTGAGTTGCCCCATGAACATTGTCAACAGAAAGCAGTCACATGATGCAGCCAGACAACCTTAATGGCCATAATTAAAGTGAAGAAATGGAGAAAAAGGTTCACAGAAGTACACTATTAAAGTATAATACATTTAAAGTAATTACTCCTCAAGAAGAGCCCTAATAAATGTTAACGTGTTAAATGAGGTCCTGATGATGAATATAGTTTGGTGATGAACAGGAGAAGAAGGCAGAATGGAGCAGTAGACTAACAAAAGGATCTCACTCAAAAGGTAACTCATGATCCAACAGTTCCCTCTCATCATGGCTCCACTTTCCCACATTTCAGATATCTGGGGTCAACTGCGGTCTGGAACCAGATGACCCTCCTTATGACATATCCTCAGAAGGTCAGTAGTAGCCTCATGTTGTCCCACAGGGCCAGTGTCATTCACTTCCTTCAACTCATCAAGTAAACATTTTATCATCTCATATCATCACAAGATAAAAAGGACAGTATAATAAGATATTCTGGAAGAGAGAGAGACCACATTCACATAACTTTTATATATGCTATGTTCTTTCTTATACAAACATAGCTATGATGTGTGTACTAAGCTATGGCTTAGTACCATACAGCTTCAAGTATCCACTAGGAATCTTGGAACACATCCCCAGTGGATAAGGGAGGACTACTGTATAATATAGGTAAGCACTTCAAATAAACAGGGAAAAGGAAGATTATTTATTAAAAAGTATAACCAAATTAGACTGGCATTTAGAAAGAAAACAAGAGGGGGGGGAAAGAGATTTCTATTTACTTCTTACATCATAATCACTTCTAAACAGATTGAAGAGTAAGCTAAATAAAATGAAATAAAGCTATAAAAGACAAAAAAACTTACACATAAATTTACTTATAATCTCACAATGCAGAAATCCTTTTTAAGCAGGGCACAGAACTCAAAAGCCATAAAGAAAATTGAGAGATTTTATTACTTATAAAATTAAAATTTCAGTATGGGTAAAATATCTTAGGTAAAGTCAAAAGACAAATGACAAACTAGGAAGAAATATTTGTGACCCATATGGCAAATTATAGGATAATTTCCTTAATTTACAAAAGGTCATAAAATAAATGAAAGACAGACAACCCAATAGAAAATCAAGCAAAGGGAATAAGCATGGAGTCCATGGCAAAGGAAGTCTACTGACTAATTAACTTAAGAATATCTTATGAGTAACTAAAGAAAGGCAAGTAAATATAATGATATAACATTTTAAAATCTGAGTGTTAAAAATTTGACAGTATCCAGTGCCAGTCTAAGTGTGAAACCTGAAACCCCAGTTACTAATGGTCAGAATATAAAATATAAAATATAAAAACATCAACAATCTTCAAAGAAAACTTAGGATAATTTTTAGAGGGCTATGCTCCAATATTTTAAAATTAAAAAAATATGAACCAAAATTTCTGCTTTCAGTAATGGTGGGGTAGCTTGTTTTAGACCTAATCCACATACAAAAATTATAAAATATTTGTAAATAGCTATTTAAGTATATTAGAAAGTGTTCAAAAAGAAGTCAGAAAATGGAGAGGGTTGAATGTTAAAATGAGAGAAATGCATTGAGTGAGATTTGTGTTTATGCAGCCTTTTGCTTGAGGGCACTCACCTTCTTCATCATGTGAGGTAGCTAAAAGTGAAACAAAAATCCACAGATTCACTGCCTGAATATTCAAAACATAGAATTTAGGCTTGCAAGGGTAGCTGAAAAGGTAAGAGAGGATATCCTGAAATAGAGAGGGGTACAGAGGGAGGAGACTCAAAATCTGAACATAAACTCTACTCAAATGCTTGACTGACTCCTGGAACTACATGTACTTGGGGGAAGACACCAAGAAACATGACAGACAGCAACATATGAAAGACTGAAAGAAATGAGTGGGAATTTTAGCTTCTGCCCACCTCAGGACAGAGTTCGAAGTTTAATCTATTCAAGTTTATTGCCTGCAGGGAAAAAAAAAACATCAACAATCTTCAAAGAAACATAACAAAATCCAGGGTTTCCACATTGTTTAACATACAATAAAAAATCACTACAGGTAGGTAGGAACAGGAAAATGTTACCCACAATCAAGAGGAAAGAAAGGCAATAGAAATTGACCCTGCCATGTGAGTTAAATGTTGGAATTAGTTTGTGAGGATCGAAAAGCAGTTATTATAGATACATTCAAGGACTTAAAGCAAAATGTGGCATTATGAATGTACTGATAAGGAATCTTGGGAGAGAGATGGAAACTTAAAAAAGGACAAAATTGTAATTTTAGAACTGAAAATACTACTACCTGAAATATAAAATTCACAGAAAGGGCTTCACAACAAATTGGAGACAGCAGAAAAAGAACCACTAAACCTGAAGATAAATGAAGAGAAATTATCAAAGCTGAAGAATAAAAAAAGGATTAGAAAAAATATTAACCTGGTTGAACATCTGACTCTTGGTTTGGACTCAGGTTATGATCTCAGGGTCGTGAGATTGAGCCCCAAGTCAGGCTCCACACCCAGCATGGAGTTGGCTTGAGATTCTCTCTCCCTCTCCCTCTCCCCCTCCCACTCATGCTTGCTCTCTCTAAAATAAATAAATAAATCTTTAAAAAGAAGAAAAGAGAAATTAAAAAAAATTAACAGACCTTCAATGACCTTTGGGACAATATCAAATAATCTAACTGATCTGTAATTGAAGTCCCAAAGAGGAGAGAGAATGGAGCCCAAAAAATAAGTCAGTACAGAATTCTGTGAAAATATTCTTGAAAAGGAAAACAAAATAAAGACGTATTTAGATCCATGAAAATTAAGAGAATTTTTCACCATCAAAACTGCAATATAAGAAATGCTAAATGAAATTCTTCAGGTTGAAGGAAATTATCACATGGAAAACTCAGTCTTTGAAAAGGAATAAAGAGCACCGGAAATGGTGAATATGGGGGTAAATTTTTTTTTTTAAGATTTTATCTATTTATTTGAGAGAGAAAGAGATAGCAAGAGAGAGCACAAGTGGGGAGGAGAGGGAAAAACAGGCTCTCTGCTGAGCACAGAGTCCCACGTGGGACTCGACCCCGGGACCCCAAGATACCGACCCGAGCCAAAGGCAGATGCTCAACCATCTGAGCCATCCAGGTGCCCCTCTTCTTAACTTCTTTAAAACACATGATGGATTAAAATAATAATTGCAACACTGTGTTGTGTGGTTTGTGATATAGTTGGATGTAATATATATATATGACAACAGTAGCACAAGGGCTGACAGACCCTGGGCAGGTACAGTCTCTGGATGCAGGTCATTATGAATAATAGGGCTTAAAGCAAAGAAGAAGGCCCCTTCTCCTGCCAGACCTTCAGAGCTTGGTAAGCAGAGTTTGGGAAGGAACTTAGCCTCCACTGGGCCCCTTGGTTGGGCAAAATTGTCCCCTGTACGAACTGCCCAACTGTACACAGAGGTCCTAGAGGAAGTTATAGTATCCTAGCAGATGAGTAGGACTCTGATCAAGAAATTTTTTATACTTTGGAGTTTATTTTTTTTAATTTATTTTTTTAGCTCTCATTCTTCACTCCTCCCTCAGTCACTTGGTAGTTATGGGATTTGGAGGAAAATAATTAAAAAGCTCCTCCTTTTTTTTTTTTGAAGATTTTATTTATTTATTTGACAGAGAGAGACACAGCGAGAGAAGGAACACAAGCAGGGGGAGTGGGAGAGGGAGAAGCAGGCTTCCCGCGGAACAGGGAGCCCGATGCAGGGCTCGATCCCAGGAGCCTGGATCATGACCTGAGCCGAAGGCAGACCCTTAACGACTGAGCCACCCAGGTGCCCTAAAAAACTCCTTCTTAACTAAAAGAAGAGACAGTCTAAATATGACTTTTGTGGAGTTATGATCACTGGGTTTCCTGTTGCTTTTCTCTTCTGGTGAAAATGCCTGGAAGCAATGAAGCCTTCATGTCTTTTTTTTTTGTTTTTTAAGTAGCAGCTTTATTGAGATATTATTCACATATAATTCACCCATTTAAAGTGTACAATTCAATGGTTTTTAGTAAATGCAGGATTGTGCAACCATTGTCACAGTTTTAGAACATCGTCATCACCTCTAAAAGAAATCCTATACCCTTTAGAAATCACCTCTCAAGCTCCCAGCTCCACCCCTAGCCCTAGATAACCACTAGTTTACTCTATATCTCTATTTGCTTATTCTGGATGCCTAATATAAATAGGATCATAAAATATGTTGCCTTTTGTGACTGGCTTCTTACACTTAGCATACTGTTTTCAAGGTTGATCCATGTTGTGACATGAATCAGTACTTCATTCTTTTTTATTGCCAGATAATATTCCATTGAATGGATATACCACCTTTATTTATCCATTCGTAAGTTGATGGGCATTTGCTTTGTTTCCACTTTTTGCCTCTTTTGAATAATGTGTCTATAAACAAACCTTCATGTACAAGTTTTGTGTGGGCATGCTTTATTTCTCTTGTTTTAACTCTTTGGGGGATCTCCAGACTGTTCTTCAAAGTGGCTGCACCATTTTACATTCCCACCACCAGTGTACAAGGGTTCCAATTTCTCCACATCCCTGCCAACTCTTGTCATATCTGCCTTTTTGATTCTAGCTATCCTAGTGCGGAAATGGTTTTGATCTGTATTTTCCTAATGACTAATGATGTTGATCATATTTTTACATGCTTGTTGGCCATCTGTCTATCTTCTTTGGAGAAATATCTATTCTGATCCTTTGGCTATTTTTAAAATGGGTTCTCTTTTTATTGAGTTGTGAGAGTTCTTTATATACTCTACATACTTAAAGATCTCCTGGAGCCAAGTGTATTTACTAGGTAATAAGGAAAAGTAACATTTTATGAATACTATCATCTATCTATCAATCATCTATTCAATCTATATACCTACCTGAAAATGTAGGTATGAATGAACATGCATATATCTCTACAAAACAATGAACAATATTTAAAAATTTGAACTTAGAGGCTACATTTTGCCAGATGACCATTTGGGACACGGCCAGCAATTGAACTCTTGTCTCCCAGCCACACACACCCTTTTTTCTCTGGTTTGTGATATAGGGCTGGGACTCTGCAGATTTGTTTAGCCCGCTGCTCCCTGTTGGGAACTGCTCCTAGGTGGTACTAGAGGGAGGCAGCAAGCCTAGGGGATAGAGAAGATACTGTTTCCTGTGCCCACCTGCATAGGAGTAGTTGATTCCAGTCTGCAGTTTTTCCAGCATCTAGACAATTTGCCTCATCATGCTCCACTCAGGGACACCTGCCCCACCAACCAAACAGTGACTCCCTTCCTCAAAGGTCTGGGTCCCAGCCCCAAAAGGACCCTCCTCCAAACTTCTAAGCCTTGACAATTCCAACAGCTTCCATTTGTTCCCCAAACCCTATCTTTTAGTGTTTATTTTTTCCCTTTTCAGTTCTGCAATACCTGCCTAACAATGCTTCTGTTAAATTCTCCTGCTAATACAACTGGAATGGTTCCTGCCTCTTGACCAGACACTAGTTGATAGGTAGGCCATCTGAATAGTGGGTTGAATTTTCTGTTTTCATCACAATCCTCAGTCTACTTGCCCTGTTTTCATGGACACCAAGGAGACAAGCTGTCTTCCTACTTCTCTTGATTTTGTGAACAATTGTGGAAGGAGTGAATCAATGTGAGATTGGGAGTTAGGAACAGAACAGCCATCCCTGAAGAACTCTGTGGATGGTCTCTGACTTGCAAAGGGTTTGGATGTGAGAAACCTCCCAATCCAGAAGGCGTTTCAAGGGGCTATTTGGGACCTGGTTAGAACGAGTTTTGTGGCTCTCTGGAACAGAGGGCCATCTTGATGCTCCTCCCATGTAGTCTGGATGGGGGTTGGACTAAAAATCAAAAATAATAACTAATAATCTGATTCTGTTACACATTCCCCACTACCTGGATTCCTCTCCCATCTGGCCCCCCACCCTTGCTTACCAGCTGCCCCTTTTCAATTACCTTTCAATTAGCTTTCATATAGCCACCGGGGGTCTTCTAAACTGCAGTTCTGATCATACTATTTTATTCCCCTCCTTGAGACTTGTAAGTTGCTTCTATTGATACTTAAGACAAAACCACCAATGCATGCTGTATCTTCAAGGTTTCTAACCACCACTGTGACTATGACCTTGTCTCCAGCTCTTCTTGCTCCCTTCCCAAGCCCCAAACATATTGGCAATCTCCCAGCCCTTAAAGAAAGCCAACAGGTTTTCCATCTGTGAAGGCCATCTGCCCAGCATTGTCTTGCTCCAAGATTTACCTACCCAGTCCTACTCTTTCTTCAGGTCTGTTTAAAAGCCACTCCTCAGGAACCTGGGTGGCTCTTGATTTCGGCTCAGGTCATGATCTCAGGGATTGAGCCCCACGTCAGGTTCTGCACTCCACGGGGAATCTGCTTGAGGATTGAGTCTCTGTTTGAGTCTCTCTCTCTCCCTATGCCCTCTCCCCTCAAAAAAAATAAATAAATCTTAAAAAAAAGTCATTCCTCAGAGCAAGCTTCACTAATCTCCTTCAGAAAACAGGCCCCCTACTATCCTCATAACACCTGTCCTTCTTGATAATCTTATTATAATTTATAACCAGGTATTTATTTGTGTGATTATTATTTTTGTAATATCCGTCTCCTAAAGGCAGAATCTATCCTCCTGTGGTTGGAGGCATGGTAGATATGGAGTGAGTGAATGAACAAACGAACATACACATGAATGTATGAATGCATGAGGAAGATGTAGACCCTTAGAAAAATCTAGAAGTGGCCAATCTGCCCAACACTGCCAGGTGTTAAGAACTGACCAAGTCTCAATGGTTTGAGTGTGGACAGAAATGGGTCTGTTGGCTTCAGTCCCCCTGTGGCTCCAAACATTCAGCCCCATTCTCAATCTGGTGGCTTCTGGTGCTTGATTCCTTGAGCAAAGTGATGCAATTCATGTCATGGCCTTGATGTGTCCTTTCTGAGAGAACTAGCAATCAGTTTGATTAACTTTATATCCCATGAATAATTATTAATGTTATTATTAGATCTAAAATGTGACTAATAAACATCTCTCTTGAAAGGCCTCTTATGTTACATATAAAGATCCTCAAGGTGCTATTGACATAAGGTTGACAAGGCTAGGAGCACTTCATAGACTTTCTTTCAGGATTAGAGAAGGAACCAGACTCTTTAAAGGGGGTTTCTAAGACACTGGTCCTACAAGGGTGGTTAGTGATAAATTCTGATACCTGAAATAGGGGGTGTTGGACATATGCTGGACAATGGGCCCAACACTTTATAGATGATTCCTCATTTAATCTGTACAATAACCTAACAAGATACCAGTGATACCATCATTGCCTCTTTGTAGGTGAGGACATAAGCTGAGTGGAGCTAGACAGTTTGCTGCAGAAAATAAATGGTTGAGCTGGCCAGGTCAAGCATAATCCAGACCACCCTCTCAAAAGCAATCTTACTTGTTGGACTTGAGATAGAATTCCATCCCCTGACACTGTGGAAACCCATAAAAAATCTAGACATGATCTTAACACTCAATAAGGCAATGTCCGTAACCTCTCTTCAATCCCAGTTCAAAATGTGGCATGTTGAAGAAGAGTACAGACCATACCTGCATCTCCTGCAGTAAAGACCCACGCATGTTCCCATGAGATGTGCACACAAGACCCTCACTTTTGGCTCAATAGGGTAAACAGTTATTTCTATCAACATTACTCCTTACAAAGTGCTTAAATGACATAAAATTAAAAACACAATTCTTTTCTTAGATTTTTGTGTTTTATAATCTATTGCTACGGGAAACCATGAAACCTTAATCAAAATAGGTCACTGCTTGGAGGGGAAGAATGAAGGGGAGTAAATCGGAGGGGGAGACGAACCATGAGAGATGTGGACTCTGAAAAACAAACTGAGGGTTCTAGAGGGGAGTGGGGGGGGATGGATTAGCCTGGTGATGGGTATTAAAGAGGGCACGTTCTGCGTGGAGCACTGGGTGTTATGCACAAACAATAAATCATGGAACACTACATCCAAAACTAATGATGTAATGTATGGTGATTAACATAACAATAAAAAATTTAAAGATTAAAAAAAATAGGTCACTGCTTAAAAAGGGGGAAACGTGAAAGCCAAGTATATTAAAGGTAAGATTTCTGTATTTAGAGAAGCATGAATTTCGGTCATGATACAATTAATGAAATGTTCAGGAAACTAATTTTAGTATCAGGGAAGGCAGATTAATTCTTTTCAGAATTGTAAGGACATTAGGGAGTCAAGGAACCTCAGAGCTTAAAGTGACATTAGAGATAATCTCACCCAATATGCTCATTTTACTGATGAAGAACCAAGCAGGATGATTTCCCACTCGCACACCTGATTGTCTCTTTAACACATAGCTCTTCTGCAGATGGCCAATTCTAATTTTTATCAAGTAACAATAGAACAAAAATGGCAGAACAGGAGAAAATTGTCTTGGATTCAATTTCACTTAGCTCATGGCCTGTGTTCAATTCAGCTTTCTTAAAGCGAAAGGATTCTCGGTTAGTTCTTTTATTATGACTAAAGCGTCGGGCAAGATTTTTAGACTGTTTTTGGAAGCATTTTTTTCAGAAGCAACCATGCACCCCTTATCCCGACGATCCAGCGATTTGTTGAAGGCAGATATATATCTGAGAAGCCAAAGAAAGCAGATCTGAAAAGGCACAAGAGAAATAAATCATTTTTTGCCCAACTCCTACTGATAACTTCAGTAGATAAAATTTATACTACAAGCATTTTTATTTGCAAGGGAGCCACAAAGTCGTTTATATATTTTTTTCAAGAAAAAATATTTTCCAAGAAAAAGTTGATCAAATATATTACATGCACTGAAGTTAATATTTAGAAACTTTCTATTTTCTGTATTTAAAAACAATTGCCTCACCTACCATCATTTAGAATGATTCATGGGTACAGATAAACATATTAAGTTGTGTTTTTTGTTGTTTTTTTTTTTTACTGTATATCATAGTGATCAGCACTCTAAGTGCAAAACTAAGTATACAGAAATTCCAAAGCTAGATTCCACTCTTCTCATCAGATTTTTTAGTGCTGAAAAAAAAATGTTCTCATATAATGCCACATTTAATTTGAAGCATTTTTTGGCTTCATTTTCAATTCCTTGTCAGAACTATGCATTACAGAGTCATTTAAAACAGACCTGAGCTGGGCAATGACCAAATAAATTCATTCCAAGGAAAGAAGATCTATCATGCTGTGCATTTTGGAATTATACCTTTTAGCTCATATTTTACCACACGCTGCATAACTAGCAACAAGCCGCAAGATGTATTGTACTCTTGGGCATTTTTTTGAAGGGAAAAAAAATCAAGGACATTACTTGCCAGAAAAGTGTTTTTACATGAGGCAGAATACATTGGTGGAGGTTCCATGGAACCTTCCTTTTCATTAACAGCTTCCCCTAAAAGCACTTTGCAAGAGTGCTGCCTTCTACCTTCCTGCTGGAATGAGTGCCAGGGCTATGGGTCATGAGTAATAGCTCTGGGTGCACGGGCCATCTTCGTGAAGGACTGAAATGCTGGATATAGGAACTCATACAGAAGGGCTTTCAGGCTCCATTTCTCCCATATCAAGCTGCCTCAAACCTGTATACCGCAAATGAATTCCAAGGAGAGAAAAAAAAGCTCAATTTTCAGGCCCGTTGACTCTCTGGTCTCTTTATAAGACCCACCAGTCCTGCAGGAGAGGTTCTTGATAGGCTGGGTTAGTTTTTTGGGCATATGGCACCCTCCTGTCCAAGGGATGATGATTAGGTTCAGGAAGGGTTCCTGGTTGTCTGCATGCACAGTGTTCTGTCACTGACAACTTGGGGAGCTTTCTAGTAATTAACAGATTTCAACAAATGCCAAACAGAGTAAGGAGAAATCCAATTTTAATACATTTGAATTTTAGCAGGCTGATGGATAGGAACAAGAGGAACTGGGAAGTGGTTTAGCCCAGAGAATGTTAGATCAGGAGGGGCTTCAGAAAGTACCTAGGGCTTCAAGAATTTGTTCATGAATGAACAAATGGATTCCTGCATAGGGAAATGATGAGGGTTACATAGCAAGCTTGCCTTTTTGATTATATACTAACTTTGTTCAACACTGAGTATAAAGGCTTGGACCTTTTCCAGCTGGTAGGGACTGGATGTATTACAGGGATAAGGGTCACAAACTTTAATGCCCAACAGAATCTAGCACATAAAGTGAAGGAATGAGTTGGGCCGATACAGGCATACCTCGGAGATATTGTGGGTTAAGTTCCAGAATACCGCAATACCACAATAAAGTGAGTTGAATGAATTTTTTGTTTCCCAGTACATGTAAAAGTTATATTTACACTCTACTATAGTCTACTAAGTGTGTGCCATAGGGTTCTGTCTAAAAAAGCAATGTACATACCTGAATATGAAAATAACTTATTGTTAAAAAATGCTAACCATTGGGGCACCTGAGTGGCTCAGTTGGTTAAGCGTACGGCTCTTGGTTTTGGTTCAGGTCATAATCTCGGGGTCCTGGGATCCGGCCCCAGGTCAGCCTCCACGTTCTGTGGGGAGTCTACTTGAGGATTCTCTTGCTCTTCCTCTCCCTCCACCCCCCCCACTACTCACATGCTCTCTCTCTCTCTAAAATAAATAAATAAATCTTTAAAAAATGCTAACCATCATCTGAGCTTTCAGCTCTCATAATCACTGATCACACGTCACCATAACAAATTAAATACTCATGAAAAAGTTTCAAAATTGCAAAAATTACTGAAACGCAACACAGGCATGAAGTGAGCAAATGCTGTGGGACAAATGGCGCTGACAGACTTGCCCAACGCAGGGTTGCCATAAACCTTCAATTTATAAAAAATGGAGCATTTGTGAAGTGCTATAAGGCAAAGCAGCATAAAGTGAGACCACTGGCTCCAGTCAATCACCGCCCCATAAAAAGAGCTGGGCCAGCGTGTGGGTTCTTTTTCCTTTACAAAAGAAGCCAGAAAACTAGATGCATGTATGAGAGTCTACATTTTAAAATGTCAGTGACTAATTTGATTTTGGAATTTGGTGAAAGTCAATCAAAATGCATCTGCAGGTTAAGTTCTGCTCGTGAGCTAAAGCTTTAGACTGCTGGTTGAGAGGCTGATCTGAACTTGCATTCCAGGAGCAGCCGGCCCGTGGACTGAGGGACTTCTCAGGCACGGAGATCTTCATCTTCTTGGTTTACCCCCTGCTGCAAGTCGAGTCTCGAGACATGAGTCACAGCTTCTTGGCACTGAGAAGAGCTTTGCTCTGCTGTTCTTCTTCAAGCCAAAAGAGTTGAGCTATGGCCCAGGCCTCTAAGAAAATGTCCCTATCACTTGGGCATTGCTTAGCCCAGAGGGGTCTCCATTCTCCCATGCTGTGATATGGGCAGACTTCCAGCCCCAGGGCTGGATGCAGAGCAGGGGTCTAGTAGGGACCAGTGCTCCGGGCTAGTGCTCAGTCGCCTCCACGTTTCCGGTATCCCTGGGGATCCTTATGCTTTCACATTAAAAAGTTTCTGTATTCTATTGAGGAAAAATGTAGTGCATTATCCTGCTTCCAAGGAGAAAAGGAACATTCTGTCCTTTTTTTTTTTTGATTCCCAAATAAGAAGATGCCACAGGGTTTTAAATTATAAAAGATACTTTCAGGGGCGCCTGGGTGGCTCAGTTGGTTAAGCGACTGCCTTCGGCTCAGGTCATGATCCTGGAGTCCCGGGATCGAGTCCCGCATCAGGCTCCCCGCTCAGTGGGGAGTCTGCTTCTCCCTCTGACCCTCTTCCCTCTCGTGCTCTCTATCTCTCATTCTCTCTCTCTCTCTCTCAAATAAATAAATAAAATAAAATCTTTAAAAAAATAAAATATTTAAAAAATAAATAAATAAATAAATAAATAAAAGATACTTTCACATTGTACAGATTCGCAATTCTTTTCCTACCCTCCAGACAAAAATAAACAAAGCAATAAATGCTAAATTAGTTACATCTAGTTATCAGTGCACGAGAATCCATTGTTTTTCATTTTTCACTGCTTCTCCTGTGCTTTTCCTTTTCTCTCCCCTCCATGTGTTTTCCCTTGTAAGCCATTTCATTTTCCAGCAATTCTGCCCTGGATGACTCGAAATGACGGTCAATAGCCCTTGCCATTGGGAACGTTCCTCGGATCCTAACCCAAGAGCGCCCCTCAAAGGTTTAAGCCCCTGCTCACTTTTGCAGAGGGGTGGAGCATGTGTTGAGAGCCGTGTGATTTAATTCCTCGTGTGCTGCCAAGCAACCGCACGCCTTTAGGAAATTCCTCAACCTCTCTGGGACCTGTCTGCTCTGTGTAAAAGGGGTGGGTAGGAATGTGTTGGAGGGTGAGCTGATCCCAGAGAGCAGGCAGTTAGTACAACTATGAGAGCAAACAGTACGAGGTCCTCAGTTAGATCAGTGCATGGAACAGATACTTTCTCATGAATAAATGCTGGAAAAGCAAGTCAGGAAGTACATATGTTGAGAGCCAAGAAGCACAGTTTTATATATGAAAGGCAGAATATGATATTAAATGTTTTATAAATATAACTTTTAAACTCAATTACAGCCTGACTCCTCTGGTTAATTTTCCAGTTCACTTCATCATCTTTATGACTTTCGGGTGCAGCCTGCCACACATTCTATCTCTTCTATTATTTTTACCAGAACAATTTATGTCATCTTTAAATGAAACTTCAAATGGATAAAAAATTTCCACAATTCAAATATACCACCACTCTAAAGCAATTATTTTATTTCTCTGTTTACTAATAATATTTATCCATGTATAAAAGTTAATATAGAGATGAAATCATGATAAAAATTTTATGTTTGATTTATTGGATCATCATTTAGCAAATAAAATACCTTTTATGCTTTCTCTTCCTTTTTATAAATTTTAATGTCCGCAAAATATCTCCTCAGGTATTTCCTTAGAGTTAATAAGCCGTAAGTCCCGAAACACACCCCCACTGGTGTGTGCTTAGGTATTCCCCATATTTTAACCTCCAAGCCTGACTGCAAAATCTGAGAGGGTGAAACCAAGTCCAATTTACCACTTGTGACTCAGGGCTTAGTGCAGGAGACAAAAACACTGCAGGTAGTTGAAACAGAGAGAGATTTAGTACAGGGAATAAGGTGCTTCCACACCTGGCTGTAAAGGCTCACAGAGGAGGAATCCGAGACTGTCACAGGAACTCCTGTTTTCCAGACACTGAGATCGGACAGCTATTGCCACCCCCACCTCTTAAGCTCTGCGTCTGCACGAGCTGGCCTAACTCGGGGAATAACCCAAAAGCAGAACCTCTAGGTGACTTAGGATGATCAAAGCATTGCCTAGGCTTTGCTGTTGTGACACGCATGGGACACAGGACTATTAGACAATCTTGGGTCAGAAAACTTTCCTTCTGTTCCTTTGTTATGGGGGGACCGCCAAGGTGAAGGAGAGGAGAGTACTGGACGTGGGGAAAGCTGGGAGAAACGTCTTAACATCCCAGCTTATGGAATCCTCATGAATGCACGCCTCTCTAGTGTTGGCCTTGGGTGGGACGTGGCTGGAGAGACACCAACCTAAGTGATCACTTCTAAGAGTCTTCCAGTGAAATGCTGTGATGGGTTACTCCAGTCAGTCATCAGTGGAGGAAGCAATATTTGTTCAGGACTTGACATACCTCGCAGGAGTGAGCAGCTGGAGCAGCTTGAGCAAACATCTCCTGGCTAGAAAGTCCAGTTTATCTGTGGAGGTACTTGGTTCAATAGGGTTTTGGGGTTTTTTAATTGTGGTTAAAAGAAGACTGCATAAAACTTACCATTTTAATAATTTTAAGTGTACCTTACAGTAGTATTAACCATGTGTACATTGGGATGCAACAAATCTCTAGAACTTTTTTATCTTGTAAAACAAACTCTACACCCGTTGGACAGCAACTCCTTACTTCTCTGTCAACCCAGCCCCGGTCACTGTATTCTGCTTTCCGCTTCTGTGACTTTGACCTCTCCTACCATGGGTGGCTACACTGCTTTCCAAAAGGACTGTACCAATTTATAATGCCACAAAACTAGCACTGCATGAGTGTATCTCTTCCTATTAGGTTTTTACAATCTATTTGCATCCCAGGCTTTGAACCATCCTTGATTTCCTGGAATAAATCTTGCTTCATCAAGATGAATTATTCTTTGAATGCATGCCTTAATGCCCTTGATCAGAACTGCACTGTGGCTCACTTCCTTTATCATTATTTTTGCCATGATCACCATTAGCATCAGCATCACCATCAGTACTCTATTGTGTTAGTGGAAGAGCGGAGGTTCACCGAGTCTTCTGCGTCAGGTTGCCAGGGAAGGTCTACATCCATGGATGCCAAGGACCTTTGTGTATCTGTTCCCTGCTTTTCTCAATCTCTGCTTTATTCAGAGACTAGATGTGACAAGCAGCCTGGAGCAGGACCGGCCACAGGAAAAACTGGAGCGAGTTCAGCTGGGAGCTGAGAAGAGAAGGATAGGAAGCTGAGGCTGCTGGGGGCAGGGGGAAGGAGGCTGGAAGGGAAGCAGTAGGTTATACCAATGATGCCTGAGCACTATCTCACAGTTCTGTAGAACTAGAGTGCCTCTCAGATAAACTGAAGCACCGAAGGGTAGTCCATGGTTATCCTGAGTAAACTCCCTTAGAGCATTCTCTGTGATCACTAACCTAAAGCACCGCCCAAGAGGTCAGCCATTCTGGCCTGTTTTCCTTAGAACCCAGCGCAGCTTAGGGATCCTCTGGACTCAAGTGCAGTAAGGGGGCCTTTTCGTGTGCACTTGGAGGCAGAGATGGAGGCCTGGAGAGAGACAGCGCAGACCAGCTCCAGCCACAGAAGCACTCAGAAGTGGTAGACCATATGCTTCCTCCTTTACTACCAGACCTTATGTGCAGTGCTTCCTTCACGGCCATTATATGCCTAATTCAAGGCCAAATGGAGATGCATGCCTCTACCCTTATAGATGCCACCTAAAGTACTCACCTCCACCACAAGAGAAATTACGTCCATAAAAAACAATTTGTATGGTGGACTTTTCACTTACCATGATGTGATAATAGCTTCTACTATTCTTCCACTAACTGCACTTCTTATGATGTAAATGCTATGTTTTAATTAATTCTTATATATACGTTAATCCAATTAGCAGCATTTTCACATGAGCGTGATGAGTGGAGTTCAGCTAATGAGGTGCACATGCGCACACAGAGCAAGTAAAGATGATCGATGGCCCCACACGTGTGGCAAATAAAACATTTGACAAGCAATCTTCTGTTTTTAATAACATGAAACATTTTGAGAGAAAAGAAACAGGAAGGAGGATAAATCTATTTTTATAGAGCAGGAGAAGCAATGAAGTGCCCTGTGAGAAGGCCAAGTATGTGTTCAATAAGATTATCGTTATGGGTGATTTCAATTATTCCAGAGTAATTGGAAAATCTCTAAGGTACTCTGCTCCACAACTTTCCTAAGAGAGAGACATGCAGAAAAGAGCTTGGCCATCTTCTGATTCAGAAACTCCCCGGAGGAAAATTCCACATTCCTCATCACCAACCAGGATGGTGCCTGCAAATTAGAATTAGCCAAGACACCAAGGTCAAATAGGGCTGCAGATTTATTACAAAGATGACAGGAGGTTTAATTTAGAACCGGTATTTCTCTCTGCTCCTGGGAAAGTGCCTTGCTGGCTGATTTTAGAATTGGTGGAAGCCTTCCAATCGCCTTCCAGGTTATCCAGGCTCTTCCTGGAGCCTTGCTTTCACAAGGGAGGCCATCTTGAGTCATACATCATTGGTGTGTCCTGTGCAGGTTATTACACTAATATATCATTAAAGCAACAATTTGCTTTGGTGATGGATGGCATAATAGACCCTGGGAGGCACAATTCACTCAATGATGAACTGCCCCTCATTCTGATATATACTCACAGTACTGCTCAGTGGATCCTTTGTGAAGGCGAAAGGACAGACTTCAGAGCGGGTTTTGTTTAAAGAAGGACAACTGAAGCTCTTTACAGTGGAGTGTTCCTTGTAGATCAACCCAGAATATGACTTGTGCTCTAATTGTCAGGTGGGTAAGAGGACAAAAGCATATAAATCTAGCACGTGGTTAGATCCCAAAAAGCCAGGGTCTTGGGTAAGCTGTGCTAAAGTTTTAAAGGGAGTGGCCTCTTTAGGACATATATGTCTCAACCATTTGGGGCAATAATGGATTATCTTTGATTTTCAATGAATGTATTACTCTTGGTGTCCTGTATGTTGTTTTGAGAACTATAATAGCCCTGTTTTCTAATAGATTAGGTCCACTCTTGAGTTAGTAGGATATTCCTAAAAGTCAGACTCTCCCAATCTTAAGTAGGGTTTGATTTCTGCCTTGCAATCTATGGATTACAGGCAGATCCAGTTGAGTCAAGAAGAGAGGCCCCATATCCATCCATGGGCATCATCCCCACCCAGTAAATCTTTGCTACTCATTACCAAATGAACTAGTGGGATTTAATGTATTAAACTAATGAGATTTCCTCAAATCTATGCATGAATTTTTTTTTTTTTAAAGCTGGTAGTGCAAGACCAAACCGGGGGGCTTCTTTTTAACTATCTTTGAATATCGCCCTAGTTTAAGAGTATTTCAGGGAGTAGCTATAATGAAATATATTAATATATTAACCTGTACATTTTGAATATATTAATATCTTGAACACATTAGTATATTGACCTGCAATCATTTTGAATCGTGATTAAGAACAATGGTGACCTCATATTATTCGAGTGTTTTAAATTCTGAAAAATATTCCCATTACTATCCAGTCCCTCAGGCTCTCCTCACATCAAGTTGTCACATAGGTGGGCAAGTGTTAGAATTCTCCCTTTACAAAGAAGGAAAAAGATATGCGAGGGGTTAAGGGCTTTATACCTAGGGTCAGAGGCAAGGTTGGACACATGCCTATGAGGTGGCACATCCCACCTCTATCATGTGCCCTCTGTCTTCACCCCATGAATCACTTCCACGTCCCTGCAACCCAGAACATTCCTTCAAAGGGCAGTTCCTGGGAAACCAGCAGCAGCACTGTCAAATAGCCATGTGTAGAGGTATTTGGCTGGAGCTACTTGAGTTATTTCACCTGAAACTGACATTTCTGAAGTGAAGTAACCAGGAACCTCAATGGACCTAAAGAACCTCAAAGCTGCCAAAAGCACCATCAGAGCAAAACACCTGTCGATCTAAAATCCATGTTGAATCCAACTGGAAAAATACTCTTTTTTCACTTAGGAATATTCTTGAAACTCAGCAGGCGAACACAGTCTCATTCTCTGCCCCTCATGGAGAAATAATGCCCGACTCTCAGACTGTGGCTAGGCTTCTGTTTAATTAAGGGTGTGTTCCGGGTGGACTGTCCTCCCGTTGTTCTGCGTCTCTACCTGGGGCTGCTGGCCCCTGCTCGGCATCGCTGCCGGGGTAAGCTGCTCCCGCTGGCCCACCACTCCAGCATCTCAGCATGTCTCACTGGAGGTGAGACTTTCCCCCAACAATGTGACAGTTTAATGTCACCCCAGCTACTCCCTGGTTCCCACATTGACAAGAGTGAGCCGACTGGCCGGCCCCGCATCTGCTCATGCCTCCTGGTCTCCTGTCGCGGGCACACTGGCTGCTTGGAATAGGAGGGTTCAAAGTCAAGGCCCGCAAAAGGAGCCCCACAGCCTGGAACATGGCACTTTCTCGGGAATGACTGTGGAAACCAAAGTTTGGTTCAGGTGGTCATTTAACTGACCATCCAACTCCAGTCCCTTAACATGCGATGTCAATGTATCACATGTCCGTAGCCCAAAGTTACAGAATATTCATGAACTGGAAGGGGAAAGGCCCCGTCTCTTCATCTCCTCCAGCCCAGTCTCATTTCCCAGGGATGAGCTTGTAATGGTTTTTCTTCTGGTTCTTTCCAAAGTCACCCTCATCACCCTGGATGACACGCGTATACCTCTGCTTCCTGACACATCGCCTTTAAATATTTTGTCTGTTAGATTTTACCTATAAATCCTTTTGTTATTCTATAATGGTTACACCAGAGATCATAATATGCATCATTCATCTGTTACAATCCACCCACCCTTGGTGCTTTTAACATGTTGTGGACGACGCAATAGCCCTACAGCTTTTGAGCTCATGCCCCCATGTCCCACCCTTTGTGTATGTTGTCATCTGCTTTCCTCCTACGTATGCTCTAAATACCATGTGACATCCAACGCTGCTTTACACAGGCAATATAATTTATATTTACCATGTGCTTGCCTTTCCGAAGCTCGCCCTTCCTTCCCCAGGTCTTTGTTTCCAACCAATGTCATTTTCCCTGAGCCTGGAGAATTCTCTAGTGTTCTTGGTAGTGTAGTTCTGCGAGCCATAGAGTCTTTAATTTTTATTTGTCTGAAAATGTCTTATTTTTGCCTGCATTTTACCCTTTAATCCAGAAAGCTTCTTCTTTTGTCTTTTAAAAAATTGATTATTTACATACAGTTATGCACATACATCTTAAGTGTATAGCTTGACATATTTTTTATATGTGACCCTGATCCAGAATAAAATATAGAATATTTATAGTACCCCAAAAATGTTTCCTCAAGGGTCCTCCTGGTTGCTAGTTCCCAAAGGACACTGAGACAAGTTTTATCTGGTTTTGAGCCTCCTAGAAAGGAATCCTATGTCCTTTTATGTCTGGCTTGTTTCTCCCCTATATATCAACATGGATTCTCTCCCTGTTGTTGCCTGGATCTGTAGGTCCTTCTTTTTCATGGCTGTATGGAGTTCCATTGTGTGGATATTTATTTATTTATCTATTTACTCTTGACGAACATTTAGCAGTTTCCACTTTTTAGCTATTATGAATACTGTGGCTATACATGTTTCTTTAAGTCTTTTTCCCAATTTTTTTATTGAGATATCTTGCTCTTTTTAGTTTGTAGGAGCTAGCTCTCTGTATATTCAGAATGAAAATTCTGTGTCAAAGATAAGAACTGAAAATATCTTCTCCCAGGTTGTGGGTCTCTTCTACTCTCCTAATATCATCCTTTGATGGATAACAGTTCTTAATTTTAATGTTAATGCTTTTGTATTCTGTTTAAGAAATCTTTACAATATTCCGCTATGTGTTCTCCTAGAAGCTTAATTGCTTTACCTCTCGTATTAAGTTTATGATACATCTTGCATTAATTTTATATAGAGTATGAGATATGGCTCATTCCTTACTACATGGCTATCCAGCTGATATTTTTACCCACTGAATTACAGCAGAGCCTTTGCCATAACAGATGCATATGGATGTAGATATGGACACAAATCTGTTTTTGGACTCTCTGTTCTGTCCCATTGTAGTCTTTGTCTGCCTTGCACTGATACCACACCTGTAATGCTTTGTTAGGTTTTGAAACTGTGCTATACTGAAAAAGTTTTTGTAAAGTTAACATTTTCTCTCCTATAAATGTTTGAATTGTTCACCAGTAAAACCATCTAGACCTGGAGTCTTCTTTTTGGAAAGGTTTTAAATTATGAATCCAGTGTATTTATTATATGAAAGGTTGTTTGAATTTTCTGTTTTATTTTGTGAGTTATGGTAAAGCTTGTTTCATGAAATTTGTGTACATCATCAAAGTTTTCAAATTTATTGGCATAAATTTATTATATTTTAAACATCCATAGCATCCTTTATGACATCTCTTTTTTGCCTCTGATACTGAAAACTTACGTTTTTTTCTCTTTTTTTCCAGGTCAAACTCACTAGAGACTTACAGACTTATTAAAAGAGGCAGTTTTTGACTTTGTTTATGTTCTCTGTTGTGCATTTGATTTCTATTTTATTGATTTTCATGCTGATTTTTATTATTTTATTCCCTCCATTTTCTATGGGCTTAATTTACTGTACTTCTAGCTTCTTGAGAAGACAATTTATATTATTTATTGTCAGCCTTCTTTCTTTTCTATCATGTGCTTGTGTTTTAATTTTTTATTGTTATGTTAATCACCATACATTACATCATTAGTTTTGGATGTAGTGTTCCATGATTCATTGTGTGTGCATAACACCCAGTGCTCCATGCAGAACGTGACCTTTTTAATACCCATCACCAGGCTAACCCATCCCCCCACCCCATTCCCCTCTAGAACCCTGTTTGTTTTTCAGAGTCCATCGACTGTCATGGTTGGTCTCCCCCTCCGATTTCCCCCCCTTCATTCTTCCCCTCCTGCTATCTTCTTCTTTTTTTTTTCTTAACATATATTGCATTATTTGCTTCAGAGGTACAGATCTGTGATTCAACAGTGTTGCACAATTCACAGCACTTGCCATAGCACACACCCTCCCCAATGTCTATCACCCAGGCACCCCATCCCTCCCACGCCCCCACCACTCCAGCAACCCTCAGTTTGTTTCCTGAGATTAAGAATTCCTCATATCAGTGAGGTCATATGACACATGTCTTTCTCTGATTGACTTATTTCACTCAGCATAACACCCTCCAGTTCCATCCACGTTGTTGCAAATGGCAAAATCTCATTCCTTTTGATGGCTGCATAATATTCCATTGTGTATATATACCACCTCTTCTTTATCCATTCATCTGTCGATGGACATCTTGGCTCTTTGCACAGTTTGGCTATTGTGGACATTGCTGCTATAAACATCAGGGTGCACCTACCCCTTCGGATCCCTACATTTGTACCTTTGGGGTAAATACCCAGTAGTGCAATTGCTGGATCATATGGTAGCTCTATTTTCAACTGTTTGAGGAACCTCCATACTGTTTTCCAGAGTGGTCGCACCAGCTTGCATTCCCACCAACAGTGTAGGAGGGTTCCCCTTTCTCCGCATCCCCGCCAACATCTGTCATTTCCTGACTTGTTAATTTTAGCCATTCTGACTGGTGTGAGGTGGTATCTCATTGAGGGTTTGATTTGGATTTCCCAGATGCTGAGCGATGTTGAGCACTTTTTCATAAGTCTATTGGCCATTTGGATGTCTTCTTTGGAAAAATGTCTGTTCATGTCTTCTGCCCATTTCTTGATTGGATTATTTGTTCTTTGGGTGTTGAGTTTGATAAGTTCTTTATAGATTTTGGAGACTAGCCCTTTATCTGATATGTCATTTGCAAATATTTTCTCCCATTCTGTCGGTTGTCTTTTGGTTTTGTGGACTGTTTCTTTTGCTGTGCAAAAGCTTTTTATCTTGATGAAATCCCAATAGTTCATTTTTGCCCTGGCTTCCCTTGCCTTTGGCGATGTGTCTAGGAAGAAGTTGCTGTGGCTGAGGTCGAAGAGGTTGCTGCCTGTGTTCTCCTTTAGGATTTTGATAGACTCCTGTCTCACATTTAGGTCTTTCAACCATTTTGAGTCTATTTTTGTGTGTGGTGTAAGGAAATGGTCCAGTTTCATTCTTCTGCATGTGGCTGTCCAATTTTCCCAGCACCATTTGTTGAAGAGACTGTCTTTTTTCCATTGGACATTCTTTCCTGCTTTGTCAAAGATGAGTTGACCATAGAGTTGAGGGTCCATTTCTGGGCTCTCTATTCTGTTCCATTGATCTATGTGTCTGTTTTTGTGCCAGTACCATACTGTCTTGATGATGACAGCTTTGTAATGGAGCTGGAAGTCCGGAATTGTGATGCCGCCAGCTTAGCTTTTCTTTTTCAACATTCCTCTGGCTATTCGGGGTCTCTTCTGGTTCCATACAAATTTTAGGATTATTTGTTCCATTTCTTTGAAAAAAGTGGATGGTATTTTGATGGGGATTACATTGAATGTGTAGATTGCTCTAGGTAGCATTGACGTCTTCACAATGTTTGTTCTCCCAATCCATGAGCATGGAACGTTTTTCCATTTCTTTGTGTCTTCTTCAATTTCTTTCATGAGTATTTTATAGTTTTCTGAGTACAGATCCTTTGCCTCTTTGGTTAGATTTATTCCTAGGTATCTTATGGTTTTGGGTGCGATTGTAAATGGGATCGACTCCTTAATTTGTCTCTTTTCTGTCTTGTTATTGGTGTATAGGAATGCCACTGACTTCTGGGCATTGATTTTATATCCTGCTACTTGACTGAATTCCTGTATGAGTTCTAGCAGTTTTGGGGTGGAGTCTTTTGGGTTTTCCACATAAAGTATCATATCATCTACAAAGAGTGAGAGTTTGACTTCCTCTTTGCAGATTTGGATGCCTTTGATTTCTTTTTGTTGTCTGATTGCTGTGGCTAGGACTTCTAAATGTTGAATAGCAGTAGTGAGAGTGGACATCCCTGCCCCGTTCCTGACCTTAGGGGAAAAGCTCTCAGCTTTTCCCCGTTGAAAATGATATTCGCTGTAGGTTTTTCATAGATGGCTTTTATGATATTGAGGTATGTACCCTCTCTCCCTATACTCTGAAGAGTTTTGATCAAGAAAGGACGCTGTACTTTGTCAAATGCTTTTTCTGCATCTATTGAGAGGATCATATGATTCTTGTTCTTTCTTTCGTTAATGTGTGGTATCACGTTGATTGATTTGCGGATGTTGAACCAACCTTGCAGCCCAGGGATAAATCCCACTTGGCCATGGTGAATAATCCTTTTAATGTACTGTTGGATCCTATTGGCTAGTATTTTGGTGAGAATTTTTGCAACCATATTCATCACTGATATATATTCTGTCATTCTCCTTTTTGATGGGGTCTTTGTCTGGTTTTGGGATCAAGGTAATGGTGGCCTCATAAAATGAGTTTGGAAGTTTTCCTTCCATTTCTATTTTTTGGAACAGTTTCAGGAGAATAGGTATTAATTCTTCTTGAAATGTTTGGTAGAACTCCCCTGGGAAGCCATCTGGCCCTGGGCTTTTGTTTGTTGGGAGATTTTGGATGACTGCTTCCATTTCCTTAGTGGTTATAGGTCTGTTCAGGTTTTCTATTTCTTCCTGGTTCAATTTTGGTAGTTGATACATCTCTAGGAATGCATTCATTTCTTCCAGGTTATCTAATTTGCTGGCATAGAGTTGCTCATAAAATGTTCAAATAATTGTTTGTATTTCTTTGGTGTTGGTTGTGATCTCTCCTCTTTCATTCATGATTTTGTTGATTTGGGTCATTTCTCTTTTCTTTTTGATAAGTCTGGCCAGGGGCTTATCAGTCTTGTTAATTCTTTCAAAGAACCAGCTCCTAGTTTCGTTGAGCTGTTCTACTGTTCTTTTGGTTTCTATTTCATTGATTTCTGCTCTGATCTTTATTATTTCTCTTCTCCTGCTGGGTTTAGGCTTCATTTGTTGTTGTTTCTCTAGCTCCTTTAGGTGTAGGGCTAGGTTGTATATTTGAGACCTTTCTTGTTTCATGAGAAAGGCTTGTATTGCTATATACTTTCCTCTCAGGACTGCCTTTGCTGTATCCCAAAGATTTTGAACAGTTGTGTTTTCATTTTCATTGGTTTCCAGGAATTTTTTTAATTCTTCTTTAATTTCCTGGTTGACCCATTCATTCTTTAGTAGGATGCTCTTTAGCCTCCATGTACTTGAGTTCTTTCCGGCTTTCCTCTTGTGATTGAGTTCTAGTTTCAAAGCACTGTGGTCTGAAAATATGCAGGGAAGAATCCCAATCTTTTGGTACCGGTTGAGACCTGATTTGTGACCTAGGATGTGATCTACTCTGGAGAATGTTCCATGGGCACCAGAAAAGAATGTGTATTCC
>NW_027397120.1:5220311-5264285 GCF_003265705.2 Callorhinus ursinus
TCTCCTTGATCGGTAAACTTGGTCTTGGCTTGCTGGCTGTTCGTGCTCTTCTGGGGGAGGGGCCTGTTGCCGTGGTTCCCAAATGTCTTTGCTGGAGGCGGAATTGCCCTGCCCTTGCCGGTCTGGGCTAAGGAATCTGCTCAGGTTTGCTCTCGGGAGCTTTTGTTCCCTGCAAGCTTTGGGTACAGCTTTGGGGGACGAGAGTGAAAATGGCGGCCTCCCAATCTCCACCCTGGAGGAGCCGAGAACTCGGGGCCCCACTCCTCAGTGTGCCCCCAGAGAAAAGCAGTCAATCACTCCCATCTCCCCGGTCTCCCACCGCACACCATGCTCACCCAGCCTGTGACCGAGCATTTCTATCTCTGGCACCCGACCCCGTGTGGAGTCTCCAAACCCAGCAGATCCCTGCGGTGCGCTGCTGCACTGCTCCTCCCGGGGCAGGAAGGGGAGTCTCCCCGGATCTGCCGCTTGTTGGGTCCCTGCTTCCAGTAAGTGGTCGCTTTTCTGTTCAGAGAGTTGTTGCTATTCTTCTCTTCGATCTCCTGTTGAGTTCGTAGGTGTTCAGAATGGTTTGATCCCTATTCAGCTGAATTCCTGAGACCAGACGAAATCCAGGTCTCCTACTCCTCTGCCATCTTGCTCCGCCCCCCTCTACCATGTGCTTTTGTAGCTAAAACTTTTTCTCTGAACAGTTTTAACTACATTCTACACATTTTGATATATGGTATTTTCATTACAATTTAGTTCCAAATATTTTCCAATTTCCATTGCAACTTCTCTTCGACCAATGGACAACCCAGAGGCAGGGTGCTTAATTTCCAACTCTTTGGAGATTTTTCTAGTTATCTTTCAGTATGAATTTGGTAAAATCAGTGTAGGAGAGTTCTAGATCTTCCACATTCTCGCCAACCTTTAGTATTCTTAGTCATTTTTAATTTTAGCCATTCTAGGGATGTGCAGTAATATCTTATTGAAGGTTTTATTTTAATTTCTCTGCTGACTACTAATGTTGAGCATCTTTTTATGTGCTTATTGGCCATTCATATATCTTCCTCGAGACATGTTTATTTAAATGTTTTGCCCATGTTTTAATTAAGTTGTTTTTTGTTTTGTTTTTTTACCTGTTTTTTTTAATTTTTTATTGTTATGTTAATCACCATACATTACATCATTAGTTTTTGATGTAGTGTTCCATGATTCATTGTTTGCATATAACGCCCAGTGCTCCACGCAGAACGTACCCTCTTTAATACCCATCACCGGGCTAACCCATCCCCCCTCCCCTCTAAACCCTCAGTTTGTTTTTCAGAGTCCACATCTCTCATGGTTCGTCTCCCCCTCCAATTTCCCCCCCTTCATTCTTCCCTCCTGCTATCTTTTTTTTTTCTTAACATATATTGCATTATTTGTTTCAGAAGTACAGATCTGTGATTCATCAGTCTTGTACAATTCACAGCACTCACCATAGCACATACCCTCCCCAATGTCTATCTCCCAGCCACCCCATCCCTCCCATCGCACCCCCACTCCAGCAACCCTCAGTTTGTTTCCTGAGATTAAGAATTCCTTATATCAGTGAGGTCATATGATACATGTCTTTCTCTGATTGACTTATTTCTTGAGTTGTTTTTAATTATTAAATTGTAAGAGTTCTTTTTAGATTGTGGATATAGTCACTTTACCAGATGTGTGTTGCAAATATTTTCTTTTATTCTGTGACCTGTCTTTTCATTTTCCTAATACCATATTTTGAATAGCAGAATCTTTTCATTTTGATGACATCCGATTTACCTAAATTTTTTTTAATGATTGTTGCATTTTGATGTATTTACCCCCGGTCACAAATTTTATAGCTGTAGCGGCTATGTTTAGATCTGTGATACAATTCAAGTTAATATTTGTGAATATGTGAGGTAAGAATGGAGGGTCATACTTTTGCATGTGCATATCCAATTGTTCCAGTGCCATTTAAAAAAAATTATCCTTTTCACATGGAATTTCTTTGGAAACTGCATCAAAAATCAATTGGATATATACCTGTGGGTCTATCTCTAGACTTTATGTTCTTCCACACTGGCCAAGCCCCATCACAATTTCAGTTTGTCTTGATTGACAAACCTATAGTAAATCTTAAGATAAGATTCTTCAATAGCTTTATAGTAAATCTTAAGATAAGATTCTTCAATTTTGTCCTTTTACAAAATTATTTTAGCTATTCTAGGTCCCTACATTTTGATATAAATTTTAAAATCAGTTTGTCATGTGTCATTATATTTCACAGATTGTTGAATTCAAATTATGAACATTTTATTTAGCAGTTACCAATCTGCCTAGATGAGTTACATCGATCTATTTTTTTTGTAAAGTCAGGGTTTAGTATTACAGTTATGCTGGCTTCATAATAAATGAATAAAGATGTGATGTTTCCTCCTGTATTTCTGATAGAATTTGTGTAATATCAGCATAATATTTTCATTAAATGTTTAATGTAAGTCACCAATGAATTCACTTCAGCTAATTTTCTTTGTAGAAAAGTTTCCTGTTACAAATTCAATTTATTTCATAAAAACTGTTCTGTTTGTGTTTTTAAATTTTCTTCTTGTGTCAATTTTGGCAAATCATTTTTTTAAAGAAATTTCATCTAATTGACAAATTTATTATTACAAAGTTGCTTATAGCATTCCCTTGGTATAATTACTTTCAACTTATAGCATTCCCTTGGTATAATTACTTTCAACTTAGTAATACAATATCTTGTATTTCTGATATTGTACTTTGTACTATTCTACTACTCTCTTTAAAGGTATTTTAGGTTTGGTGATACTCCCCTAGGAAACAATCTGATCCTGGTGCTACTTTGTGAGGTAGTTCTTTGTTGATCTTTTTCTATTACTTCCACAAATATTGGTCTGATTAAGCATTTTTTTCTTAATGGGGTCAATTTTGGCAAACACTACTTTCCTAGTAGATTACTTATTTCAAACAGGTTTTTAATTCATTTGTATAGAAGTCAGTAAAACAGTACGCTAAACTTCTGTTTCTATGGTTATTTCCACTTGATACTTCTTGTTTTGCAAAGTTCTTTCTTTTTTTTCTCTTGATTATATTTGCTAATGGTTTGTCAATTTTTCTAAAAACAGGATTTTGGTTTATTAATGAGGTATATTGTTTGCCTCTTCTCTATTTCAACAATTTCTATTTTTAATCACTATTATGTCCTTCATATTCTTTCTACAAATTGTTTTGTTTTTCTTGGTTTTCAACTTTTTGAGTTAGAAATTTGGGTAATTTATTTTTATCCTTTAATTTAAAAGTTATAAGTATTTCAGGCTGTATATTTTCTTTTCATCACTGTGGCAAGGTTGCAGAGCTTTTGTCTCATGGAGTCGAAGAATGAACCTAGCGGACATTAGGGCGAAGTGAAAGTTTGTTAAGGGAAGGTGAGAACAGAGAAGAAAGGAAAGGAACTCTCTAGCGTGAGAGGGGTCCTGATTGGGTTTCTATGGTTGGTCCTTTATAGAAAACTGACCAGTCAACTTGGTAAATATCTAATCTACAACATTTAAGACAAGCAAGGTGGATTTGTAAATATTATGAAAATATTTCATCTATATTTAGAACAAACAAGGAGGATTTGTTATGTTCCCTTCTCTCTGGTTAATATCTTGTCTGTAACATTTCTCCACATCTGGGATTTCTGTGAGCCTGGTCACATAACCCCCTACCTGTCTCTCCCTACCCAGCCTCGCCTGTCCCTTACTCATTACCACTTTAAATGTGTTCCATATAAACTGATATGCTGTGTTCTCACTAACATTATTTTTCAGATTCTGTACTTTCTGAGTGTATTTGCATTTCCACTCAATAATTGTTCTATAGAAGACTTCTTAATTTCCAGGTAGAAGGATCTTTTTAAGCTTTGGTATTATTTTTAGTCTTGTTGAACTATGATGACAGTATTGTTTATAGTATTTCTACGTTTTGGAAAATTTACCGAATCTGTCTTTGTTAGCTAATATATGATTAATGTTTGTGGATTATATTAGCCTGATCAGACTGCCATAATAAAATATCACAGACTGGGTAGTATAAATAACAGAAATGCATTTTCTCACAGTTCTGGAGGCTGAAAGTCTGAGATCAGGGTGCCAACATGGCTGGTTTCTCTTCCTTGCTTGTGGACTGTTGCTTTCTCACTGGATGCTCACAATGCCTTTCCTCTGTGGGCAAGGAGAGACCGAGAGCTGTCTGGTGTCTCCTCTTATAAAAGGACTAATTGTGTCAGATTAGGGCCCCATCCTGTGACCTCAGACAATTTGTTTTTAAGATTTTATTTATTTATTTATTTTGGGGAGAGAGAGTGTGCGAGCTGGGGGAGAAGCAAAGGGAGAGGGAGAGAGAATCTGAAGCAGACTCCATGCTGAGTGCGGCGCCTGATGCGGGGCTCAATCTAATGACTGTGAGGTCATCATGACCTGAGCTGAAACCAAGAGTCAGACACTTAACCAACTGAGCCATCCAGACGCCCCGACCTCATACAATTGTAATTACTTCCATGTAATTACTAAAAAGTGTATCTCCAAACACAGCCACATTGGTGGTTAGGGATTCAACATAGGAACTTGGTGGTTAGCACATTTCACCTCTAAAACAAATATTCTCTGTGCACTTGAGAAGGCATATTTTCTATTTTAATGGATCAAGTCTGATATATGTGCAGAGGAAGCACCATTTTATATCCTTACTTATTTTGTCCCCTTGATGTTATTTGTACTGAGAATATTTTAAAGTTTTTGCTATGAGTGTGTTTCTACATCTCCCTACATCTCTTACAGTATGTGTGCTATACCTATGGTTTGTGTTATAGTGCTCCTTTTTACAGCTCTATCATTAATTGGGACTTTTAATACCTGAAAGTATCCTTTGTCACATTTTATGTTTTTAGCTTGAATTCTACATTTTTCAAACATTAGGAGTGCAACCCGTTTTCTTATTTCTTCCATTAGCTAGTATTTTTTTGCCCACCCCTCCGTGTTAGCCCTTCCTAAATCCCAGCGCTCTATGTGAGCTGTTAGGTGTCCTTTATACACATCATTAGGCTGGCTCTTGCTTTTTGAGCAAAATTTAAAAGTTTTCTTTAATAGGTGATTTACATCCGTTCACACTTACTGATATGCTTGGTCTCAACGTCATCGTATTATATAATTTCTACATGCATTATGTAACATTTGCTGTGTTTTCTTCTCTATAAATGTGTTGTAATTGCTCTTTTCTTCTGGTATTTAGGAGAGTCTGTATTTTTCTTTGAATGCTTTCTGTAATGCTCTTAGTTCCCTGCTTTTTCTTAACTTAGGTGTTTGTTCTCTGGTTGTTTTTTCTCATAATATCCTTTGCCTTCCACATAGCACGTACACAATTCTAAATGAGCTTATTCTATTTTCTCTTTCCCTCTTCCTTGTGTCCTCATTTTCCGTTGCATTATTTTTACTTCATCCAACATATAGAGTCTGCATATTATCTTCCCACCTTTGTTTTGGTCTTAAATCTATGGTTAAATGTTCACAATTCGTGCTCCTGCCGCTACTCCCCAGTCTTCTCTTGGTAGGAAAAAATTCATTCTCTAGTAACATTTCTCAGGAAAGACCAATGGGTACAGAATTCCCTGCATTCTTACATGTTTAAAATTGTTTTTCTATGTTTTTCTTTGATATTTGAAGGACAGACTCAAATTCTTGGCTCATAATATCTTTCCTTGAGTTTCTTGAAAATGCCGCTCGATTTTGCTTGGCTTTGCACATTTTTTAGAGCCCTGTGTTACTTGAATTCTTTTGCCCTCTTAAATAGTTTGATCTTTTTGTTTGAAGTCCCTTTGAATGTTTTTCTTTCCCTTTAAAATCTAATCATTTTCCTTAGCTATGTCTCAGAGTCCACCATTCAGGGTGAGTTCTCCTAGGTGCCCATGGTGCTCTTCCACTATGTAGACTCAGGTTTTCTTCTCCTTTTGGAGAGTTGAACTGAATTATAGTTTTAAGTATTAGTTCTGGTTCCTTATCTGCTGTCCAACTTTAGGGGCACCAATTATATGTATATTAGATCTTTTTTGCCTGGCTTCCATTTGAACCACTTTCCCTCTGAACATACCTCCTCCTTCTCTTCCTCTTTTATTCTCATTTTTTCCCCTCTGTATTTTATACTTTAATTTTCCTCTATGCTTGCCATCACATTTTTATTCAAATATTTTCTCTCTTGGACACCATGGAACGTAGTTGTCTTTTCTATCGGATTTGTCTGTGTCTTGCATTTCTTTTCTAAGTTTACTCCATTCTTGTTGTACACCCTTTTTTATTAAATTTTTTAAAAATTCTGTTTCATGGTGTGTTCCCATATTCCCTAAATGCTTGTTTAATGATATTTAATTCAGTTTAGGGTTTTTTCTTACATTTTTTTCTTCTGTTTTATGGTTGTTTGGGACAGAGAAGAGAACTGTTATCAGCTGAAATGTTGTGATTTTTATTTATTTTTTGTTTGTTTTCTTCTTGGGGGAGTTTCCAGAGGAAGCTTTCTTATGTTTCCATCCTTTGTGCACACAGTTAGAGGTTCGGGATGCTTACAAGAGCAGGTTTTTCCTACATGTACTGTAGTGTCTCCAATGGGTGACTTCTTTTTGGAGAGAAGGTGTGCACACTTCGATTTTATTTTTATTTTTTCTGTCATGCAGAACCGCAAACTTCCTCCCTTGCTCCCTTTCTTCCTTCAACAGCCACTCTCCAGAGTCTCTTCCTTGTCATCTTTTTCCTTCAGAAACACTACTTTTCAAAATGGCCATACAAGTCTAGGCAGTGTTCTTATCTACAAGGATTCTTTTTCAGGATTTTCACACTTACTGTGAACTTGGTATTTCTGAGGATAATTTATATCAGCTCCTTTGTTCTTTCCTGTGCAGCTTTTTTTTTGTTTTCCCCAGAGCCTTTGCCAGTTCTCTGGCAAAGGTTTGTGGTTTAAAGATCGGTCTGCTGGATCTTGATGTTTATTTTTCACATTAATTAGAAGTATTCAGTGTTCTGGGTTTGTGTGTGGGGGGGGTGTTTTCAGAAAGCATGGGATTTATATGGTTTAATTTGGTTTTCTTGTTGACTGGTAAAGTTTGTGGTGAATTTGTGGAGATCCTCGTATTTAAGTAGTCTCCTCAGCTACCTTGGTACCTTGGGTACCAGGAAATCCCCTTGATGCAGTTTTAATTCACATTTATCCCTTCTTTAGCTTTGTCTCTTCATGCAAGGTCATTATATAAGGGAAAAATTATATGTATAGAATAAGTGAAGATACTTTGTTTCAAAATGTGATTTGCGTATTTGTTTAGTAAGACTTAATTAACATATGATATACATTCAAGTGTTAATAAAATTGGAATAGCAGTCAATATTATGTATCCTTCTATTGAAAACTCAAATCACACATTTAGTTAAAATTTCTCTATTCCCTGACCTTTGAAATTCTGGATGATGTATGAATGCTCTCGAAAGTAGTTGAACCACATCTCAACACAGGATTCTTAAATATAGTATTCATCATGCTTCCTAGAGATAGGGAGCAGCAAGGGAACCAAAGAGGATCAAAGAGGTTTAAACTATACAATCTGCAGGGTTTAACCTTGTTGAGATTTCTTTAGTGTTACATGTTCATAAGTAATTTCATAACAGTGATTAGAAGTTTGTTTATACAAAATAATTATATTGCATAATGAGTCTTCCTGTTACGCAGATAATAAAGACAACCAGGATGTGCTTAGGAGAAAATGCTGAAGTTTATTAAAGATATAAATTATGGATTCAACAATTGCAAAATAATAAGTTTGAACCATATTTTTATGTACTCAAGTAATTATTCTCCTATTTTCTTCTAATATCTTGTTATTAGAAATTTTATGCCCTATTAATCTTCCTTGACTTTTTCCCAGAGTGTAACATTACTATTAAATGCACACATATTTTTACATCCACACAGACATCCACACACAAATAGGCACCTTATGAGAATAATTACAAGCACAGGTCATAATAGTAGTAAAATTGAAACACAATAAAGATAACAGGCATATCTTCCTAACAATATAATAGCCTGTGTTCTACTTTTACCGTTAAAACATTGCAAATAAGGAAAATTTAAAGTTGAAGGAAGACCTTGTCCATGTAAAATGTATGACTAGAAGTTAGACAGATACTTTTCTGTGTGAGTCTTTGAGCTTGGCATGAATTCATGGTAAAGTGATTTTGAGCAACACCTGGCAACCAGAACTTTTCTGTGGTATTTCCTTCATAACCACAGAGAAATCTTGATTAAATGGATCTTCCTTATGGACCTTTGTAATTCCTTGTGATTGGGTCTGATTCAAATTAGTTTAATGTCACCTGAGGAAGAAGGTTAAGCTTATGGACAAAAAGTCACTATCGATGTGTGACATTTATTCTCTAACCATGAATAATCAAGTGTTGACTACAGATCAGTTCATCTTCTATTAAATCACACTTTTTCTGAAATATTGAGAATATGCGTGACAAAGGTGGGTAGAAAGAAAATATTTAATTGCAAAAATTTTCTGTGATGCTTTAATGTCATAAAGATGCATTTACATGCAGTCTAAATGAGCCACCAAAACCTGTCAATTATGCAAAACAGGTATTATCATCTCCCCTTTAATATATGGGGAGCCTAAACTAGGGTGACTTGCTAAAATCAGCTGGCAGCAAAGTTAACTAGGACTAGACCAGAAGTCTTCTGTCCCTCCTCACTCAGTGTCCTCTCAACTACAGATGGTCCCCAACTTAGCATGGTCAGACTTAGGAGTTTTCCACCTGATGACGGTGTGAAAGCGATGCACGTTCAGTAGAAACTATACTTCAGATTTAGAATTCGGACCATTTCCCAGACTAGCACAATGCAGACAATCCTCCTCGTGGTGCTGGCCCAAGCAGCAGCAGCCCCCCGTCAGCCAGTGATCAAGAGAGTCAACAACCTTTGAAAAGTGTTGTTTTCACTGTCAATACACCATTCAAAAAATTAACAGGAAGTATTCAACACTTTATTATACATAGGCTTTGCACAGTAATTTTGCCCAACTGTAGGCTAATGTACATGTTACATGAGTACCTTCACAGTAGGTTAGGCTAAGCTATGAATTTGGGAGGTTCAGTGTATTCAATGCATTTTCAACTTACCATGGGTTTACTGGTTTGTGACCTTGTCGTATAATGATGAAGATCTGTATACTCTTCCATTTAATTGCTTGCAAATTGCTTGCAAAGATCCAACATTCTCTATTAGATTGTATTTAGGAAGCTAGGATTAAAGCTTTACTCTCAACCGAGCCATCTTTATTGACTTAGACTTTAAATTGTTTCTAATTCATAGAAAGTTTTGGGAAATGGATGAAGACAAGGGAAAAGGGAATGAAGGAATGGAATCAATTATTGATCACTCAGTTATGGATGAGACCTTTAATACTCACACAAACCCAGCATGGCTCTCTGGGGCTCCCCCCACCCCGCCTTTTCTGACAAAGCCGAGTTTCCATGCTTCATCAATAGAGCGGAAGTCCTTGTCACACTGGGCTTCTAGAACCATACATGCTTAATCATTTCTCAGTCCGCAGAGGGATGGCAATTTCCTACAAAACCTTCAATGTCTGAAGTCATTGGGTGCTTTCTTTCCAAACTGTTTTTTGGGGCCAAATTCCACCTCTGCTCATAAGTCTTGATCAGATCAATATGAACAATGCTCACACTTTCTGACACATTCATCTAAATCATTTTTTCCTTTTTTCCACTATGGAAAATCCATCTTTAAGACAGGGGTAAAGTACATTTTTCCAAGTCAAAATAGTGCACACAGAAAGTCATATTATTTTTTTCTCATGTGTAATAGACACTTATTATTTTCACCCAGGGAAGAGTCAGATTTGATTCCTATAAAGGAAGGGTCAGTAATAAGAACTTTATGAGTTTCAAATCCCTAGTCAGACTTCTTTACGCAAGGTCAATGCTTAAAGGTCTGGTCCTGAGGTCTGAAGCCCAGCATGTGGGAGAACACGCGCATGCACACACACACCCAGTATGTGAGTTAATGAGGATATAAAGATTCTCGTGGTATTAGACACACTCAGTGTTACTCAACACTTTTATACTGACTTACACAATAACTTGGGCTGTAAAGTCACCATTTCAGAGAAAGTATTCAGAGAGGTAAAGTTATATGATGCTTTTCTTTTTACACCATACTAGGAACTGTGTCGTGGAAGTTAAGACTCACTGTTTGATTCATAGCTTACCCATGGGAATATATTTCAGACAGATATTTGACACATGGTACAACTCTGATTTATTAGAATCCACTTTATGCATTTTTCAAAGATAGTAATTTGGTATCTGAAAATTCTGGGCCAAATACTCTAGGTCACGTTATTGCTTGCTGTGTTATAATGACAGCTATAATTAATAATTTTTAAAATTGGTCTCTCCAGGATGTTTTTAAATAATATTTTGATCTAAGTTTATAAATATAAAAATTCTGTTTTTCCACTGGTCTGGCAATGAGAATAAATCAGGTGCAGAGACACATTTCTTTCTGCGTGCAGCATGCTCATCACGCGAAAGATATATATATGCTTCTTGATAAGCATTAAGTTTACTTTTCTGGAACGGTAGAGCTTTCAATTTATACTTAGATCATAAAATAGCTTTGCTGGCATTCTAAGTACTTACCCAGGCTAAAATCGAATCACTGAAATTCCAGAATTTGGCTGAAATTCTTCTAATCAAGGAAATTCATGTCCTGGGGGTTGGACATAGGCATTATGATATATGTGAGAAGCTAAAACTGGTTAGAAAAAGTAAGTGGATAGCAGTAGAACTTTGTGTTCCAGGAGGTTGGAAGATTTGGACATTTCATAAGACCCTTTTCTGATTTTAACTTTAATCATTTTAATTTTCATAATCTTTTATTATCTTAATTCACTTTCTTAAATGTAAGGTCTAGCTATGCTTTTTTCATTCAGCCTCTTTTAAAGACTATCATACATTCAGTTGGAATATTTCCAACCTCAGCATCTTCCATTTGCTATCACTAGACTTACATCATGCTCTTGAAGTTGGGGACTTCAAATCTTGGTTTTTCTGAGGTCAGTTTTCATCTTTACTGAGTTCAGAGACCTGGCCTCTAGCGTAAGGTCATCTCTCAAACTGTGAAAACCTACTTTCAGATGTCCTGAGGAATCCTTCCATCTCCACTGCTGCCCCTGACCCCCTCCCCTGGTACTCATTCTGGTCCCAGCAGCCAGAGGGCGATCTGGGAGCTCTGGACACTGCATCCCTGGCCTCTGACGGTTTGGACTCATTTGCTCCAAAATAAGAACTTTGAAAACTAGCCAACCCCCTAAAATCCTTTTAATTCAACATCCATATGCTTTCATCATACGCGTGCAAGATGCAAACAGGTGTAATTTCCAGAATTTTGTGTTTACATTGTAGAATCAAAAATGGTCTATCATTCTATGTAATGGATCTAATGGTATCTGATGCTACAGTGATTCATTATCCATTAACATCTATTTACAAAATACACAACATAACCTTTAACGGTCAGAAATTTTACATTTTCATTGTTTTCTATTTGAACTTGCATTTCTATGACAATTCTGGCACAGAATTTTCTCTAGGCCTAATATATTCTGTGATTGAAAGTCTTTTATTGATCAATTTAATGCTTCTTTGTGAAAAACAAAAATATACATACACTTACATCTAAATTTTTAAAACACTTTTTTGTGATCCTAAATTTGTGTTTAAAAATTTATCCTGGTTGAAGCTACTATTAAAAGTGTTATTTGTATGCAATTGATCAACACAGCATAACATGTAGTATGCATTCTCTTAAGTCATAATTAATCACATATAAAATGTTATTGGAAACACATCTTTTGGCAAAATGGATAGGGATTTTTACAGCTGGTTTAAGTATAAATGAATATGGCTGAAGATGACATTGTTAGAAGTGAGGCAGAGCTCAACATCTATCTAAAAATAGTTATAAATGCCGAGAGAGCTTGTCGACATAAATAAACAGGTAAAGGAGTTTCATGATAGTAATGCATTGAAATGCTTCTGAATTATATGCCAAACATCTTAGTGACCTGAAGTTTAAAAAAATCTCTTAGCAGCCAGCTCTATTAATTTCTCCTTCAGCGTTGTTAAAAGCAAAGGTTTGGGAAACAGCTGAAATGAACAAGGAATTGGTATCCGTTCCTTAGACTCATTCCTGTTCCCACAGCCACCTGGATATTTTCAGTTGCCCCTTTGTGTAAAACTGGGTTTCAAAACCAAAGCAAATACCACAGTAAGGGACATGAGGGAAGGGAAGAGAGAAGGCGGTTGAGATAGAAAAGCAAAGAAAAGAGAACTTTCATCCACAGGGCCAACTTTAGGAAAGAGTAAGTATGACATGGAAATCCCCTTCAAACCACTGTTGGTTGTTCACCCCTCGAGGAACCATGAGCCCTAAGTCCCCGTCAGAAGATGGGGGAGCTAAGGCAATATGGTGGGCGTCAGGAGAATCCAGGGTGTCAGCAGAAATCCTGGGTTTGGGTGAGGAGAGGCAGGTGACACAAGCCTGTGGTCCAGTCCCTTCTTCTTGTCCTGCCCTGTCCCTCATTAGTATTCAGCATACCTGGAAGGTCACCTAGGAGTATGCAGTTTGGACGAAGCCCCTGAGATTTTGTTGCAGGATGTCACAGGTAAGTCACTCTTTGAGAGACACTGGATCACAGGCAGGAGGATGGACTTTGGCCCTAGTTGTTCTCATCTGTCCCTTCCTTTACCTGAGGCTGGCAACATGTATTTATATTTATACTCTAGTTCTTAGATTTAGTGACTCAATAGAAATTTCTGAATAAAAGCTGATAAAAATGGATAAATAAAACTGAGGTAAAATCATGAGAAACTTCCCTCCACACAGATCGAGCTCTTTCCTTCAATATTGAAGAGGACAGCATTAAATGAGTCTGATTATTCAAACATCTTACTTAGTAAAACTGGTATCCACACCATATTTTCCTACCTTGTCCCCAAGGATATAAGGGTTTGAGACACTGTATCTTTCAGGTTCTCAAGTTAGACAGTCTTAAAATAGTCCATGTGCTTTGACAGTCTCCAACGAACTTTCGGTGAGGACCTAGCATATCATAGGCCACGTTCCAGGCACATGAGATACTAAAGGGGCAACATACTCTCCCTGTTGTGGGGACCTGGTGACTGACCAGTCCCAGAGATTGCATTCTGACTCTTATGGGTGAAATCAAGTTGACCTGTTAGTAACACTCTCCAGCATCTCATCAGAGAATAATGTTGAAGTCACCTTTTTCCACTGTCTGAAAACCTGAGAGAAATTTTCCATACTTACTCAAACATGAAGGAGTAACTTCATGGTGGTGAAGCCCACAGTCTACAAAGTTGGCCTACACATGGTCAAATCAAATGCTCCCTCTTTCCAGCAGAGTTCTAACTTGGCCTAGATTTTCCCAGAAACAGAGCCTGAGACAAAGGCTTACATGCAGGTGGCTTATTTTGGAAAGCGATCCCATGAAGCAAGAGTAAAGGACCAAGATGGGGCCAGGGAATAAGGATGATTTATTGAGTTGGCCACCGCAATGAATGCCAATGCTCCATTCTACTGGGGCTTTCTTCGGAGTTCTAGGAAAGCTGTTTCACAACCACCCAGCTGGGGTCAAATATGGGAGCATTCTGTCCCCCATGAGTGTTAACTCCCCATATTTGCAGGGTGAGAGCACCTGGCAGGTTCCCATGAGGATCCCCATCATGGGGATGGATGGAGGGGCCCCAGAGGCAAGAGATGAGGAGTTGTGCATGCTCAGTAACTGTCCCTCCACCCAAGATCTTAGTACACAGACGGTCTGGGTAGGAGACTTGGCATTTTTTAAAGCACCTTAGTGTTCTCTTTTTAAGAATAGTATGTGTTGTCATCTTGACCTTCAGTTCCCTCTGATAAATTCTCATTCTACTCCCTTCAATGAGGAGGTCTCCTTAGAAGGCAGAGAGGAGCTACATGGGAGGGAGATCCCCATCATACCACCAGTGGTGAATGGCTGACCATTTTTCTTCTTGCTCATCTTTTTGTTTTCTTTGTAATTCTAAAAGCTCTTAGCTGACCTTAACATTGAGTAGGACCCAGGGTTTCCTTCAATTCTTTGCTGTTTCTTCTATCTTAGCCCAAGTGTCACCTTCTCATTGAAACAACTCTGACCACCCCATTTAAAATTGCAACCCACACCCTCCCTCTGCTCCTTGTTCCTCTTTTTAAAAAATAGCATTTAGCACCTTCTAACACACTAAAGCTTATTTATTTTGTCTATGGTTTATTTCAAGTTCCACAGGACAAGGGACTTTAACTCTTGGTTCACTAATGTCTCTCCAGCAGCTAGAACAGTGTCTGACATTTAGTAAGTGCTCAATAAACATTGATTGAATGAATAAATTATGAATGGTGCAGGCATATTCCTTGGTAAATAAAAGCAGGGTTTAACTTTCAACAAGCATGTTGGAATTTTCTATGGATTGAAGCTTAATCAATGCACTCGCTCCAATCAAGGCAAAAGGCCTTAGTTGAATTAATAACTTGCCTCGAGAATTAAAGACTTGAAGAGATGCACAGTTAATATTATTTTATAACTGCTCATTATTAGGAAGTGTGGGTTGTAGGACCTCTTCCCAGTCCAAACTTACAGGTGCCAAGAAAGGAAGAGGAAACTATATGACTTCAGAGAAGGAAACTAAAGCCCATGAGGCCCCCTGGGGATTCAGAAGGCGTTGTGACCTGGTTTGGGAGAAAATAATAGTGAAGTAGAGAGGAAGCCTATGGTGGGCTGGGCTGGGGGAGAAACAATGCTGTTCATTGCCTTGCATCCCTTTGCTGCATCACCCTCCCCTTCACCAACGTGGGACAGAAAAACAGCAATAACAGCCCAGCACCATGGAGGTAGGGGTAGGAGCCTAATCTGAGAACAGCAGAGAGCCCTCCTGTAACAGGGGTGGGCATTTCCACATGTTCACTAGCCTGGGAGCTCTTCAAGCCCTCCCCATTGGGGTTTTGATGTAGGCCAATTTGATTAAATCACTGGCCACTGATGATTGAACTCAACTTCCTAGACCTCTTCCCTCCCAGGAGGTCAGGGTTAAAAGACTCGACCCTCTAAATCACAGGTTGGGTCCCCTGGAAATCAGCCCCCATCCTTAGGTTTGGTCCCAAATCAACCTCATTAGCATAGCAAAACACATCTTTACCACTTGTCACAGGGTTTTAGGAGATCTGTGCCAGAAAAGGGGTGAGGACCACATATCTACTTCTTATTTTAATCACAATATCACAGGTGATCAAGTCTAGATAGTCTCTCTGTGAGCTCTATTCCTTGGGTACCGCCCCCCTTTTTAAACCCATCTGGATCAAGACAAGCGATGACCTTGGGGTCCCATATTCCAGGGTGAAAGTTACCTTTTTAAGATGCCGGTATTCCCAAGGGAAAATGATTCGAAATGGTAAAATTAACCAGATGCCTGAGCAGACCCTCAAATTAAAAGGAAAGGAGAGAAAAACTGAACAACAGGTACTGGACAAACCAGAACTAACAGAGCAGGGTAATGAAGACGTAAATACACTGAGAAGAGAAAAGTGATGTAGGTAACAAAGCAGGAGCAAGCAATTCTGAACAAGCACCAAGGCACATACTGAGTGTGAAAAATAAAATAATTCAAATAAAACAAATAAATGGAAGAGTAGGTCTAGACAAACATGGTATTAGTGATCTAGAAAACCAGACCTAGGAAACCCTCCAAAGGCATCAGGAAGGAATACAAAGATGCAAAATTCAACAAAAAAGTTGAGATGTAGAAGATCGTTTATATATTAGCATAATCTATATAAAAGATGTCCCAGAAAAAAAGAGAAAAATCAAAGAGAAAATGTATGCAAAAAAAACAAGCAAAAATTTCCTAGAAGTAAACAGGTAGTGATCTCAGATCGCAAAGGCTCATAGAATGCAAACTGTAAATAAGGAAAAACCCCACACACGTGTAATTTAAGACCATCTGAGACAAATACAAAATTCCAAAGGCTTTTAGGTAGGAAGTGCTGATCTCCCACAGGATAATAATGATCAGATATGACTCTAGATTCTCCAACAGTGGTCCTGGAAGCAAGAATGTATTTCACATTCAGCCAGATTATAATTTCAGTGTGGGGGCATAGCAAATATATTCTTAGGCACCTAAGGGTCAGAAAGCTTATTTCTCCAAGATTTTCTTTGAAAACTCCCTTGAAGGATGTACTCTAGTAAGAAGACAAATAAACGCAGAGCATGCCATGGGAAATAAGGGTGAATAAATAACCAGCGAAAAGAAAAATAAATAACTAGATAAAAACGACTGGGGTATAAAAATGAAGAGGCAAGGGAGGGAGGGAGGGAGAAGGGGGGGAGGGAGGGAGGGAGGGAGGGAAAGGGGGGGAGAAGTATTCATAACCCTTCATAAATAAAAATCTAGAAGACATTAAATTTCAAAAATGCTTTCATTGTGTTGATTTCAGGTATTAGAGATAATGAACTTGATTAAAATTTCTGATTTCTTTAAAAGGGTCTACAAAATGCGGTTTTTTTTGTGCTCTTGACCCAGGTTTAACGTTTCAGCCTAAACACTCAGGCAGAGCCCCTGGACATCAGTCAAGGATGTGGATACTCGCTGGTACCTGGTGAATTCTCACATATTGGTCCCTGTTGAGGTGCTGGGCAGAGTGATAAAGGGATTAGAGCAGGGAAAGGGTCTACCAAAATCCGAGTGTATGTTCATGGTGATTTGTCGGAACGGCTGACCACGGGCAGGCCAGACTGATGGTGCAGCTTCCCCTAAGCTCATTTCATTTCTGCCACGTAGTACCACCTAGGAAGTTGTGCATGGATTCAGTTCAAGCACCTCTATGCAGAAGGGGCTCTTGTGGGTGCTCAGCGGAGGATGGTTTATGGGAGTAATTAACGGGCTCTCTATCAAAGCTAATGAGTCTCTTTAGTCATAGAAAATGTGACCGGCACATCAGTCTAACACTTGATGAAAATCATCATGCAGAGCCTGGCACACTAGGCTGTGAGTCAGCTATCTGGGGCTTAGTCTTGACTGGCTGGGTGGATTTGGGGCAAACCGTATGCCAGCCCAGGTCTAAGCTTACACACCTGCTAAATGCGGGCATTGAATGGTAGTGCTCTCTGATCTCTTCTAACCCAGATCTCCTGGGGCTGCTCAAATTGTGGATGAGATTTTGGCTTAGACTGTATTGAGTAGTAACAAAAGGACCACACTGAATCTGGCTGAGGTGACAGAAATAAGATTTCCCCTCTCTGATGTGCCCTATGAACTCAAGTAATAATAGCTATCGGTTATGAAACACCTACTACAGACCCCATACTTGCCATTCACCATTCCATTTAATGTCACCCACAGCTTTGCAAAATAGAGGGCTGTCTTCCCACTTCTCAAAGGGGAATTCTAAGGTTTTCAATAGGACTATAGGTGCTGAGACTCAGAAAATGATACGAACCCAAGCCACTGAAAAGGCCTTGCTTTTCCTCTTTCAAGTAGCCTGCCTTTCCCCTGCCCGGCAGAGGCTACCTACTGCTGTGTAAAAAATCACCTCAAAACTCAATGGCTTGTCATCTTTCTGGATAATTCAAGAGTAGGTCCGTGAATTGTTTTGGCTTGGGGTCTCTCATGTGGTTCAGCTGGCTGTTGGCCAGGTCTGCAGTCACCGAAAGTCACCTTCAGCTTGACTGGGCTGGAGGATCTGTTTCCAAGATGGTGCATCCCCATGGCCAGCAAGGTGGTGCTGGACTGGTGGGAGGTCTCAGCCCCTCTGTACATGGGCCCCTCCGAGGGCTGCTGAGGGCTTTCACTGCATGACCTTCATCTTCCCTCATAATAAAAGATCCAGGCAGATGGTGTACTGTTTTAATGACTTACCTTGGAAATGACAAAGCACCACTCCCCACAACATTCTACTCCTTAGACGTGTGGTACTAGGTCTGGTCCACGTTCAAGAGAAGAGAAATCAGACTCCAGCATTTGAAGGGAGGAGTATCAAAGCTTTTGTACCTTTTAAAAATCATTCAATATGTTTTTCTAATATTTTTTAAACTGTGGTAAAGAAAACCATAAAATTTACCACATTAACCATCTTTAACGTGCAATTCAGTAGATTGAATATATTCATATTATTATGCAACAGATCTCCAGAACTGTTTTAACTTGCAAAACTGAAAATCTAAACTGTATACATGTTTTGAAACCAGCATGGATAGACTAGGCTAATGAAAACTAAGAGGCAGAAGGCAGCCTTCTCGTTCATTCACCTATATAACTCCAGGGCCACAACAGTGCCTGGTCATGAGAAAAGCTCAGAAAACATTTGCTAAAGGAATAATGAGAATCAGACAGAAGGGGTGAGAGGCGCTGGAATTCACAAAGCAGCAGCTGTGTTGTGTGAAATTCACATTGTGCTCCTGCTTGCCTGCCCCCGGGTCCAGCAAACTGTCTGCCCCCCGGGGGTCCAGCAAAGGACCTGCATTCTACTTTGTAAACATTTGTAGCATTAAAATAGATCACTTTGACCAGGAGGGACCCCTGAACACTTGAATTTTTTTCAAAAAATCCTTATAGAGATGCCTGGGTGACTCAGTCGGTTAAGGGTCTGCCTTCGACCCAGGTCATGATCCCAGGGTCCTGGGATCCAGCCCCACATCGGGCTCCTTGCTCAGCAGGGAGCCTACTTCTCCCTCCCCCTGCTTGCGCTCTCTCTCTCTCTCTCTCTCTCTCTCTCTCTCTCTCGTTTTTGCTCTCTCTCTCAGACAAATAAATAAATTAAATCTTAAAAAAAACAGTTATAAACAATATTTTAAAATGTCTGGGAAAAAAGGGCAGATCTTGCTTCAAACATAAGATGTTACAGTTTCCGCCTTGACATCTAGGGCTAGGATACATGATAATGTTTTATTTTTTGCCATGTTCTATATATTTGCCCCTAAACCAAATTTAGATTCAAAGCTGCAGTTTTAAACAATAGCTATATTTTTCAGATAATCAAAACAGGAACCAGAGATCAGTATATGTAACTGGCATAAAATGGATATTCTCTCGTATGTGACTATTTCACAGAAATATTTTGGATATATTCTATGTGATTCAGATTTATTTCCAGGGTCTTATTTGATCACATTTTGAGAGTAATCTTTCTATCTACTGTAAGGTAGATTTATTTCTGAAGAAGCAGAATATTTTTTCACAAGGTCCACTTACTAAGTTGTAATTTCTCTCTCCATATAGAGAGAAAACTTTCGAAAGAATTTTTTAGAAGATTTTATTTATTTGACAGAGAGAGAGAGCACAATTTGCAGCTGACCATAAATTAAATTGTATTTAATGAAATTTCAAACCTGCTTATTTCATATACTTGTAACTGATAAGTCTTATTGGTGAAAATAACTATTTTTAACAAAAATAAGTGGACCAAACATTCTTTATAAGCACATTCTTAGCATCAGCTCCACAATATTCATAAATAGTCACATACATGAACATTCACATCATGAAAAATAAAGCACATCCTCCAGATCTTCTAATGAGCTGACTATTTCAGAGCGTCTCACACCAGTATTGCCCAGTATGTTAACAATCCCAAGGAAAATAACAGGTTCTGGATTTAGGAATACTGGTAGCCTGCTGAGGGCTGCTTCTGCCCTAAAATAAGTGGTCTTGTAATTATTTCTCATGCACAAAGACCCCAACCTCGTATTTCAAAACACATTCAAAAAGAGCACTTAACAAGAAAAAAAAATAAACAAGGGGATTATTTAAAACTCTGTAAGTGGTACTAAAATATAGTCCCTTAAGCATTAAATACAGTAAGCAGGTCAGTGTGTAATAAATAGAATATCCTGAACAAGAAGTGGGATCTTTTTTGACAGGGTGAATATTCTGATGCCCCAAAGAAAGGTTATATTAAAAAAAAGCTTCTAAAAATGTGAAGTGCTAGCAATTCGCCAGGGCCACACTTTCTCTTGACATTATCTTTAATTTTCTAAAAAATTAGAGAAAATGATGGATTTGGGTTTGCTCTAGGTCAGCTTTCTTTTTTTCTCTCTCTTTCCCATTCTCCCTTGCTTTCCTAAATATATTATATATGTATTATTATATATTATATAGTAATATATGTATCTTTATTACAAGTATAATCACTTTTAATTAAAAGTTGAAAATAGAGAAAACCACCCAAGGTCCTATGACTCTAACCAAATACCCTAATCCCGCTTTGCTATATTTTTCTCCCTTGTCTTTGTTGCCTAGACTGAAACACACACACACACACACACACACACACACACGCACACTTACACACATGCACATTCACACACACATACACATACACAGTTAACTGCAAATTTTCAAGAGTGCATAAGTTTATCTAGCTCTTCTCACATTGTCTAACATTCAAGTTATTTTTAGCTCTCCTAAATTCTAAATAATATTGTATTATATATCCTTATGAATATATCCCCCATATTTAAAGTTGCTACCCTCAAAAGGCAGAATTATTGGATTAAAGATTTAATATCTATTGCCAAACTGCTTCCAAAGGAGTTGTACCATTTTACACTGTCTCCACCAAAGTGTGAGTCTCCCTGTGTCACCTCACCCTTGCTAGCCGAGTAATGTTAAGATTTCCCCCTTATTTTTGTGGAGTGAAATGGAGCCCATTCGTCTAGCAAACCTTAGTGATGCCAGAGCCCCAGTCCCTGTCCTGGAGGGACTTCCTATCTAGTGGCAAGAAGGCTGCAGGGGAATTCAGATGCAAGGTTCTTTTCTCACCAAGGGCAGCTTTCCTGAGCCTTTGAGGCTAGGCATGATGCTCTGGCTTGTTGTCTCTCTCAAGCCTGCCTTTCTACTGAAAGGTCGATTAGCTTGTGGGATTTTTCCACTGTTCCCAAATCTCTGGGCGTAGAAGGGAAAAGGAGCACCCATCCCCGCGGTTGAATGCAGATGTGGATTCTCCTGGTCTCCTTCCTTGGCAAAGTTCTCACCAGTGCCTGTGCCTAGGGAAGCCGGGTCTTTAGGTGAGATCTGCCTGTGAGCAAGGGTGGCCCTCGTCAAACCACTCATTCACTTTTTAAGCATACTAATTGACAAGGAGCCTGCTTCTTTTTCCTGGTTCTTTTCTGCTTCTTCAGGATCCTTACTGATCAAAGAAGGTGAAGGGCAGCGTTGCACAAGCATTATGATCATGGGCTTCTCTGTGCCTTGGGTTTCTCATCTGTACTGTAGGTGTAGTGATCTTGTCCACCTGACAGGTGTGTGATGAGGAATACGCGTAAGACACATATGACTTGTCGCCCAACATTGTATCAACTACACCCACTCTCCTCACAGATTATTTTGATTTATTTTAGCTCGGTGATGTTGAGGATGGCAGTCTTGGAGTGGCATGGTGGCAGTGGGTCTCTCCTGCAGTACTGGCAGAGGCCAGGTCCACAAGCTTGGACATCTAACTAGCAGTTCTGTAAGCCAGTTGTTTCCACTGAGAAACTTCGCATCATGCACAGGAGCAAGCAACCCTAAGAATTAGCGATGTATCAAACAAAGAAACCAGAAGGTTTGGCAGAGAATATGATTAAAAATAAACATAACTAAAGAAACATGTCCTCAATTAAGAAAAATCTATTATACGCAGGTTGACAATAGCCACCATGTTCTAGACAAAATTAATTAGAAAATTATCACATTTTTGAAGAAGATAATCAAAGGAAACATCCTAGAAGCACCTTAGATAGGCAGATAAGGCATGTCGCTCCTAGGGACAGAAAACTCAGTTGGTCTGAGACTTCTCTGAAAAACCAGTCCAGAAAACAAAGGATCACTGTCCACAGGTTTTGGGGGAGAAGCATTATTAAGGCCCAATTTTATACCCAGACATATTTTGATCATGTGCAGAAATAATACAGGGATGTCCTCACCTGGGCAGGGTCTGAAATATGGTCTTTAAAAAACTTGTGTTGACATACACACTCCTGCTAATGAAGAGATGTGGCCTCATTAAATGCTCCAGGTTGGGTATGTCATTATAAAAAGGTTGGCAAGAAGTAAGCCAGTTAAATAGACAGCTACGTGTGAGTACCTGCCATCATGGTTCTGAAATGACTGCAAATATAAATAAGCATCCTTGAAACCAGAGAGCTATACCATAAGAAATGCGTACATTGATAATAATAACTATGGCCTCAAACCAAGAATATGCTTAATTCTTCCTTTGACCTGGGGCAAAGAGAAATGAAAAGAAATCGATTAATTCTTGACATTGTACCTAGAGAAATGCAGGTTTAAATATCTCTGGGAATGCATAAAGGTAGATTTTATTAGTTTAAAACAACAACAACCACAAATGGAGAAAAACTAACCAAATATAGTTAGCCCAGGTCGAAAAACAAAATGAGGTAAAAAAGCCTAAAATGAAACCATGTATAAAACAGGGTGAGAGAAGCAAAGTGGAAATGATCAGTTGTGGCAAGAGGCAAAATTCTTTAATTCATGATTACTGAACAATGATCTGTGGATGGGATGTTTCAGAAACTGGTATTTGCGGCTAAAATGCAGACTCCGGGGCCCTACATGGGCTGTGCTGAATTAGGGTCTGCAGCAGTGAGAACAAGATTTTGTAGTTGAATGAATTCCTCCCGAATTTCCAAGAGTTGGGATTGGATTTAAGAAAATCCAGCAGCATAAATGAAAGAAAGAAAGAAAGAAAGAAAGAAAGAAAGAAAGAAAGAAAGAAAGAAAGAAAGAAAGAGAAGAAAGAAAGAAAGAAAGAAAGAAAGAAGATTCAGCAGCATACTGGCTAAAGACACAACTGAGATAACACTACAATGGAATGTTAGAAATGAACAGATGAGTAAAAAATTATTAGGAAAATATAATTATAGAAAGGAGCAGCCAACATCAATCTCAAACACAGCAGAAATTTTTTTTAATTGAAGTATAATTAACATACAACATTGTATTGGTTTCAGGTGTAGAGCATATTGATTCAACAATCCCATATATTACTCAGTGCTCACCCCAATAAGTGTGTCACCACACAGCAGTAAATCTGTCACCATACAGCATTGTTACAGACGATACTCCTTGCCTATGCTACAAACACAGTAGACTTTAACCAAAACCATTAAGTAGGAAGAGAGTAATTTGATATTGATAAAAGGAGTCATTCCCAAGGAATATAATAATTAATGAACTATGTTGAATTAAAAATGTATATATATAAAACAAAATATTAAGAAATTATGAGGCCCCTTATATTTTCTCTCTTTTTCTCTCCTCCTTTCTAGCATTCTTTCTATCCTAAAATTAGTAAACATTCCCAAAATTAGGAGCATATAATATATAATGAAAATGAACAAATGATCAATTCAATAATACCCAGAAAGCAAAAATTATTATTATTGTTAAGGATTTACTTATTTATTTTAGAGAGAGACCACGTGTTCATGTGAATGGGGGTGGGGATGCCGCAGGAGAGGGAGAGAGAGACTCTCAAGCCGCCTCCCCTCTGAGCATGGAGCCCCAAGCAGGGCTCGATCCCATGACCCTGAAATCATGACCGGAGCTGAAATCAAGAATCGTAGGATGCTTAACCTACTGAGCCACCCAGGTGCCCCAAAGCAAAAATTATTGTCCACAGCATCCAACCATGTTATAATTAAAAGAGAAAATACTGGAAAGATATTTTTAGCTAGCGTCTATCCTTTTTTAATTTTGATTTTTTTAGTCTAGTTGACACACCGTGTCACCTTAGTTTCAGGTATACAACATTGTGATGCAACATCGCTACACATTAGTCTATGCTCACCACAAGTGACGTTACCTTCTGTCACTACACAACACTATTACAATATCATTGACTATATTCTCTGTGCTGTAACTTTTATTCCTGTGACTTACTCACTCCATGACTGGAAGCTTGGATCTCCCCCCACCCCCCAACCCATTTTTCCATCTCTCCACCCCCTGTCCCTTCTGTCAACTACCAGTTTGTTCTCTGTGTTTCTAGGTTTGATTCTTTAACTAGAATCTATTAAATTTCTACAATATAGCCAGGTAGTTGGCTACCTGTATTATACTTCTCATTTCCATCTTTTCCCTAAGTTTTCCAGGAAAAAATATATTTACTTAATAGATTAAGAAACCGTGAATCAGAAATCTTACAAAATGTGTCTAAGATCACTAAGAATAAGAGTGAGAACTTAAAGCTGGGTTTGGCCTGAGTTCTTTCTCTTATCACTACAGCTCATCCACCCATTAATGCAACACATATTTCTTGAGCAACTACAGTGTGCCAGCCATACCTCTACATGCTAGAGTCTAGGTAAATAAAACTCACGTGGCCTTGCCTAATGGCTTTTACAAGATAGTAAAGAAGATAAACATAAAAATATATATAATTAAAATTTATGATACAGGCTAAGAGCAAAAATAGCTGGAGGAATGCATTCTTAGACCCAGTGAACAAGGAAGACCTCTCTGTTGAGGTGACTTCGAAAGGGAAACTGGAAGGATAAGAAGTCAACCATGCAGACAGCTGGGGAAAGAGCATCACTACAAGGGGTGCAGTGTGTGGAAGGGCTCTGGGGTTGAGAGGGGGTTTGCTGAAGCAGCTGAAAGACCAGGGCTAAGTCATGAGCAAGAGGGAGAGGGGTGGCCACTGAGCTTCACGAGTGGACAAGATCTCAGTCTGCAGAGATCCCACTGCTCTGTTAAGTTGTTGGACTTCATTCCATGAAATTGGGAAGCCTTGGGAGGATCTTAAGCAGGGGTGTCACATCATCCAGTTGTGGCTGTAGCTGCTGTCTAGAGAACTGTTAGGAGGAGAAGTGGAGATAATAATTAGAAATCTATTAATGTAGCTCAGCTGAGAGACGATGGTTATGTGGATGGGGTAACAGGAGTAGAAATGGAGGAAAAATCAATGCCTTCAAGATCTATGTTGGGGGGTGGAATTCAAAAGAATTGCTGATACATTGAATGTGAGGAAGGATGAAGAAGGTGCTAGGATGGCTCTCAGTTTTCCTGACTGAGCAATTGGTGAATGGTGGTAACATATTTTGAAATAAGATATTATTGTTTTCTCGATACATGTATATGTGTCTGTCCCAGTCCAGAGAAACTTGAGCCTTTAAAAATAGTACAGAGCCATGAGAAGAAATGAGTTAATAAGCCACAAAAACTGTGAATGAATCCTAAATGCATTTTGCTTAGTGAAGTAAGTTAGTCTGAAAAGGCTACATACTCTATCATGTCAATTATATGACATTCTGGAAAAGGCAAGTCTGGAACAGTAACACCAAGATCAGAGATTGCTAGGAGTTTAGGGGAGAGAGGGAGAAGGTTGAGTGGGTGAAGCACAGGGATTTTTTTAAGGTGGTGAAATGGTTCTGTATGATACCGCAAGGCATTTGTCATAATATTATGTATTTGTCAAAACCCTTAGAACTTCACAGAATATGAATGCCAAATTAAAAAAAAAAACAACAAACAAACACTTAGGATATTAGAAGATCCCAGGATGGAATGCAGAATGTGGTCAATGCATCTAATTGCTTACAAATATATGAAACAATCTCACTGAAGGGGAACAGGTTGGAAATGTTACTATAAGAGTAAAGGCAAAAGAAATTGTACACAAATGTTACATGCTGGTTGATCAGGTTGCTACCCATGGAGGTACATGTTAGCAATCCTGACTGCAGATGGCGGGAACAGGTTTCTCACTGTGGCTTGCAAGTTGACTGATCTTTTCTTCTCTTGTCTAAACCATTGACAATCTCTTCCAGTGTATTTTTCATTTCGGGTAATGTTTTCTATCTCTGAAGTTTGATCTGGGTCTTTTGATATTTTCCACTCCCCTCGTTGCGTTCATGTTTCCTCTACCTTCTGGAACCAATAAAGAATGTTTACAATAGCTGTTTTAATATCAATGTTTGCTGATTCTTTCATCTTTGTCATTTTGTGCTTGTTACTGCTCACTGATTTTTGTGGGGTTATGGACCTCATTTTCTTGCTTCTTTGCATGCATGGTGATTTTTGACTGGATGGCAGTCATGAGTTTTACATTGTTAGGTGCTGATTTTTGGTTTATTTCTATATGTATACTTTGGCTTTGTTTGGGGATGCAGTTAAGTGACATGAAATCAATCTGATACTTTTGAGACTTGCTCTAAAGGGAAACATATCATAATGATAGAGGGTTAACTCATCAAGAAGACATAATGGGAGCAATATACCATCTTCATGGGCCAAGAGATTCAATATTAAGATGTAAATTTTCTTCAAATTTATCTATAGATGCAAGGCAATACCAATTTTTTTAAGAAAATGACAAGCTATTTCCAAAATTAACCAAAAAATGTTATAAGGAAAAACCAAGTTGAAGGACATACTATCCCTGATATCAGAACTTGCCATAAAGCTACAGTAAATAAGACAGAGTAGCATTGGCAGAAGACAGATATTCAGATCAGTGGAACAGAATAGAGCGTTCAGAAAATAAACACATATAAAATTTGCCAAGGCAATTCAACAATAGAAAAGATAATCCTTTCGATATGTAATACCAGAACAGTTAGATTGCCATAAGCAAAGAGAAAAAGTTCTTCCACACCACATAACAAAAAGTGACAAAAATAGACATAACTGTACCTTAAATAATAAAACTTCTGGAATAAAATATTTTAAAGAATTCTTAGTGATCTTGGCTTAGGCAAAAATTTCTTCGATAGGACACAAAAACCACCAATTATTTAAAAGATGTGTAATTTAGATTTCACTGGAATTTAAAATGTTTGGTCTTGAAAAGACACTTAAGAAAACAAAAAATGGAAGCTATAGATTGGGAGAAACTATTTGCAAAACATATATCAGAATGTATAAAGAACTCTTGTGATACAGTGATAATAAACAATTCAAATAAAAATGAAAAAAAAAAGATTAGGCCACTTCACCCAAGAAGATATTTGAATGGCAAATTAGTACACAAAATGATGCTCAGTCACGTTAGCATCAGGGAACTGCAAACTAAAACTATAATGAAATATGACTACATACCTACAGGAACAGCTAAAATGTAAAAAGCCTGAAATTACATTGTTTGTTAGCATGTGGAGAAATGTAACTCTTGTACATTGCTGGTAGAAACGCAAAATGGTACAAACACTTTTGGAAGGGGCTTGACAGTTTCTTATTTGGTAAACATACACCTAGTATATGACCCTGCCATTCTTACACTCTTAGATATTTATTTACCTAAGAGAAATGAAAACATATGTCCACACAAATACTTATACTTGGGTATTTCTAGCAGTTTTATGCATAACAGCCAAGAACTATGAAAAATCCAAATGTCCATCAACTGTTGAACAAAACTGACCTCAAAATAAGAACAAAAGCATGTCTATGCAAAATGGCTAAAAAAATACATTAAAAAATTAAAGAGGAAATATTAGAGGTGATTTGAATTTCTATCCTAAATACTAAACTTCACAAATTTACAACAAAGTCATTATTTTAAGAAACATAAAATTTACTTATTTTCAAGTAAATTTATTTTATCAGGCTAATGTACAGTAGGTGACTTCATTAATTAGAAGATATTTTAATTAACCTATCAAGTTGGTATATAAATGAATTCATGAAAACACTCTTCTCTTGAGTGGTTTAAATAAGGCCTCTAATCTTATTTATATTCTTAGTTTGCCTTGCAAACTCTTCATTACAAAGGTAAAATTCAAGTGGTCACACACTGAGAATAGAAACATGAGTTAATGAGGTTTTCTTAGATCTCACTTTTAGATTGTGTTCTTCATGGCTTCTTAAAAGAGGAATTTAGTTGCAAAGTTGCCCCAGGGGCTTGGCAGATTCCACTGGGCCCCATTCTCAGTTCTGGAGGCACATGTCTTTTTTTGTTTCAATTTACATCTTTTTTTTTTTATTTAAAATCAATTAATTAACATTAGTGTATTATTAGTTTCAGGGGTAGAGTTTAGTGAATCATCAGTTGCATATAACACCCAGTGCTCATTACATCACGTGCCCCCCTTAGTGCCCATCACCCAGTTACCCTATCCCCCCGCCCGCAACCCTGTTTGTTTCCTATGTTTAAGAGTCTCCAATGGTTTTTCTCCCCTTCTGATTTCATCTTTTTTTAAATTTTGTATTGTTATGTTAATCACCGTACATTACATCATTAGTTCTTGATGTAGTGTTCCATGATTCATTGTTAGTGCATAACACCCAGTGCTCCACGCAGAACGTGCCCTCTGTAATACCCATCACCAGGCTAACCCATCCCCCCACGCCCCTCCCCTCTAGAACCCTCAGTTTGTTTTTCAGAGTCCATCGTCTCTCATGGTTCACCTCCCCCTCCGATTTCCCCCCCTTCATTCTTCCCCTCCTGCTATCTTCTTCTTTTTTTTCTTAACATCTTATTTTATTCTTCCTTCCCTTCCCCCATGTTCCTCTGTTTTGTTTCTTAAATTCCACATATGAGTGAAATCATATGATATTTGTCTTCATATGACTGACTTATTTCCCTTAGCATAATACCCTCTAGCTCCATCCACGTCGTTGCAAATGGCAAGAATTTTTTTTTGATGGCTGAGTAATATTCCATTGTATATATGTACCACATCTTCTTTATCCATTCATCAGTCAATGGACGCCTGGACTCTTTAAATAGTTTGGCTATTGTGGACATTGTTGCTATAAACATTAGGGTACATGTGCCCCTTCAAATCACTGTTTGTTTCCTGCGGGTAAGTACCTAGTAGTGCAATTGCTGAATCATAAGGTAGCTCGACTTTCAACTTTTTGAGGAACCTCCATACTGTTTTCCAGAGTGGCTGCACCAGTTTGCATTCCCACCAACAGTGTGAGAGGGTTCCCCTTTCCCATGTGCCTTTTCCAGGTATATGATCATGGCTTCACCTGCAGAAACATCAATTTGACTGTTTTCTCCTTAGAGCTAAAATTGTATGGTGTAAAGCATAAAACTATATTTGGGTAACTTTTCACCTAAAATTTTCCAACTAAAGAGCTTTCAGATTAAATTGTGTATAAACATTTATTAATTTCACTAAAATGCTGACTTCCCTTCAAAAGTATTCTTTTGCTTCATAATCTTGGATTCTTTCCCAGCATCTCCATGTCACCTGCGTCCCCTTGCACATAGTAGGGGTGCAGTTGTCGCACTGATTTAAGACACGTGAGTCCCCTTCGCCCCCTCCCCCAGGTCTGAAGTGCCAGCCACCAAACCTGCCCTCCATCAGGAGTCTCCTGGAATCCCCTGTCCTCCACTAGGAAAATTTTGATGGTGAAAAGTTACCCAAATAAGTTTTAAGCTTTCCTTTATTCTTTACACCATACAATTTTAGCTCTAAGGAGAAAACGGTCAAATTGATGTTTTCCGCAGGCGAAGCCTGATGCTCGGGAGGTTTAGCGTGGTTTTGGGGGAGGGTCACGTGTCTGGGCGTGAGGAGAGGGTGTTCATTCCGAGAGGAGCCTTGTATGTGTCCCTATCAGGGGGAGGGATGGGGGCCCCGGGGGCTTCCCCCCACCCCGCCCCAGGGCTGTGTTCCTTGGCCCCAGAGAAGGATGAACGCTAAGGACCCGTTGCAACAGGAAGGTGGTGGTTCTTTCAGGTCGTCTCCGTGATGGCTCAAAGCCCTTCCGACTCAGCCCTATTTGAGAGGGAACAGATTGTGTTTGTGTTTCAAGAACAAAAGCGCGGCGGCCCAGCTGCGCAGAACGGGGTCATCTCGGAGGGCTGCGCCTGGAGCGCCCGGGGGCTGGCACCGCCTGAGCTGCTCCCGCCGCTCGCCCACCCAGCAGCCGCGTTCACACGCATGCTGACCCGAAATCCGCAGGCGACAGCTGCGCCGCAAACAGCTGGCCCCGGGCCGCGCCTGGAGACGCCCTTGATGCATTTATGGACAGCCCCTGCCAGGGCTTGCGGGAGCAGATTAGACCCCTCGAAGGGGGGCCGACTCCAAAGCTGTGATTTGAGCCAGGATCTTGTTACACTTACATGCAGCTGTTGCATTCAGAAATACAATGTATTTTTTCCCCTTCTAAATAGGCTCTGTTCATCTCAACTGCTTCATTTACTGCCTTTTTCTGCAAAACTTTGGCAGTTGGGTATAATAATGTCACTGTTGAACGCTCTGCGGTTAACAAGCTCCTTTTTGTGGCATTCTTTTGATGCTATCCGCACTTTTGAAGAAAGCCATGTTTCCCCTTTCTGTAGTTTTGTCAATCACGGTTTCTTTTTTTAATAGCAGTTCATCTTTCCGCGTGTGGCGTCAGATCCCCAGCGTAAACAGGGTAGAACTACCTGCTGCGTAGAGTCTGGATGACTCCGAAACAGGGCCAGCTCTGTTCATTAGGATGGTGTTGAGGAGAAATTGAAAGCACTTCCATCCTTAAGTGCTACCATCTGAGAGAGGGAGACCACTCTAGTTTTGCTCTGGGTTTTCTTGTGTTTGTTACTGTGAATTAATTCAAATAATTATCTCTTGTAATAAAAAGGGAACATTTCTAGTGTCTGAACTAGACACTGGTTGTAATGTGTTCTTTTTCTTCAGCAAGCTGATCCATCCTATTCAGTGAGTGTTGACCAAGCACCTACTATGTACAGTCTCTACGTCCCATTGTTGCGGGGATTCAAAGATGAATCGTTCACCCCCTGCCTGCAAGGAGCTCGCTACCCAATAAGAAAGACAGGAAAACAGCTATCTCAAAGCAAAGCGGAACACTCTGAGGGTTATCGACTAGAGACAGCTGCTGCCCCCACAGACTGGGACACTAGGGGCCATGCCATGGGGAGGTGTGGCATTATCTGGGCCTTAAAGAGGGAGCAGGATTTAGACGGGCAGAGAAGGGAATGCGTGGGCACAAGTTCAGCAGCACCAAGTTGCTAGTGTTTCCAGGCAACGGTGGGTGGTCAGCCACGCGCTGTGAACAGTGGCGGGGCAGAGATGTGATTACTCGGGCCAGGTTGGGAGAACCTGACATGCTGGCTTGGGAGACTGGACATTTTCTGAAGGCAGTGGGATTCCCCATGCTCATTTTGGCTTCATTTTGCCTTTTGGAAAAACTGATCCAGTATATCTTTCACTTGATGTCTTCATTCTTAGGAGGTGGTATTGAGGAATTTTGGAGTGAAGTCTCATGATGTCTACAATTTATTCCCAAATAGTTCAGCAAAAGCTGTTACACACACACACACACACACACACGAGACAGAACATCAACAAATGACAAATCCAGAGGAAGGATATGTGGGTGTTCATTTTACTCTTTTCACTTTTCTGAAAGTTTGCAAGTTCTCCCAATAAAGATTGTGAATAAAAAAGAATAGCCATTCTACCAAAGAGTAGAGACTACTTGGTAATACGTGCCCAGCTCGGTAAGTACCCCGGTCATAGGATTTAGCTCTCCTAGCAAATGCTCTGCTCTGCTCTAACCATCCCCACTGTGCCACCTACGAGCCAAGGGGCCTCAGCACGACACTGATGCCACCTGACCACTGGTTTCAGCATCTGTCCAACAAATGCAATGGGAGCACCTGCTGGCCCATAGGGCACTGGGACAATTAAGGAGGAAACAGGCATCCGAGGCACTTGACGTGGGGCCTGACCCCTGTTATGGCTCAGAAAATGGTGTGGGTTATTACAACCACTGCTACTATTGTTAAGTATTTTCCTGAAACCTTGCCTCGTCCTATTTCTTCCGAGTGCCCATGATCACTCCTGCAGGCTCAGGGCGGCACGCCACCAGCTCTGCTGATGCCCTGTCCTCACAAAGGGCTGATGGATCACACTCACAGCATCCTGCAGTAGAAAATAACAGCATTATCAACAAAAGCCAAACTATGGAGAGAGCCCAGATGTCCATCGACAGATAAATGGATATAGAAGATGTGGTATATATATACAATGGAATATTACTCCACCATCAAAAAGAATGAAATCTTCCCATTTACAACAATGTGGTTGGAGCTAGAGAGTATAATGCTAAGTGAAGTAAGTCAGAGCAAGACAAATAGCATATGATTTGTCTCATATGTGGGATTTAAGAAAGAAAACAGCTGAACATATGGGAAGGCGGAAAAGGAGAAAAAGAGAGAGGGAAAGAAGTCATAGGAGACTCTTTTTTTTTTTTAAAGATTTTATTTATTTGAGAGAGAGAGAGAGAATGAGAGGTAGAGAGCACGAGAGGGAAGAGGGTCAGAGGGAGAAGCAGATGGGGGACTCGATCCCGGGACTCCAGGACCATGACCTGAGCCGAAGGCAGTCGCTTAACCAACTGAGCCACCCAGGCGCCTCCGTCATAGGAGACTCTTAACGATAGAGAAGAAACTGAGGGTACGTGGAGGGAGGTGGGTGGGGGATGGGCTGGACGGATGATGGGCATTAAGGAGGGCACCTGAGGTGATGAGCACCGGGTATTGTATCACTGGATTCTATTCCAGAAACCGATATTGTACTGTATGTTAACTATCTAAAATGTAAATTCAAAAAAAGAAAAAAAGAAAATTCACTCTGCGGGTCCAACCTGGTATATTGTAAGGACCTCTCAAATTATACTGGGAGCAGAGTTTGAATATTCAGATCAAATGTCAGTGTCTTCAGTGGGGTAATCATTTGGTTAAAAATTTTATTTTAGTTCAAGTAAGGGGTGAAATGGTACTGTTCGTTCAACTGTACCAACCGCACCACTGTCCTTTTTAAAATTTATTGTCCAAACAAATGAAACATTTCAGTGTGACAATAAATTGTCATGAGCGGGACATGAGTGATTTGAAGACAGCCAGAAAAGCTTAAACATCACTTGTCCCCGGCACATTCTGGTCTTCTCTCCACACTTGTCCCTGTAAAAATGGCTTTACCTGAAACCAAGAGGCATCCTGCACTTCACAGAGAACATTCAAGAGCGCTCGCTCAACTAATTACGAGCAAGCTTAAAAATTCTGTAAATGTGAATAACTGAACTTGCATGTTGGCAACTGTGAATGCCCATACACGTGTGCATATAACTGAAGGACTAAGCAAAATAAAACAAGAGCTGCTTAGTGCGAATGTTAGCATTTGCGCGGCTGCAATGCTCCACGAAAATGCACCTCACGCTCTGCAGGTACTAAGTGATGGGAGTAGCCAACCAATGCCTCTTTGGTGCAGCTGCACGTGGGGTCTGGACCTCCACAGGGTCTTTCTCATTTTCTCTACCGTTAAAGAGATTTTATTTTTAGAGCAGCTTTAGATTTATAGAAAAGCTGGGAAGACAGGACAGACAGTAACCATATACCTCGCATCCACTTCCCTGATGAGTAACATCTCACAGGATTCTGGTACTTTTGGTATGGGTAACAAACCAATATTGGTATAATTATGATTAACCTACTTTCATACCTTATTCAAATTTCCCCCGGTTTCACCCGACGTCTTTTTTCTATTCCAGGATCCCATAGGACGTTTAATTGTCTTGTCTCCTCAGGCTTGTCTTGAGTGTGGCAGTTTCTCTGATGTCCCTTGTTTTTGGTGACCTTGACAGGTGTGAGGACTCCACATCTTGTTATGGCTCCACTTCTCAGTCTTTCTATTTTCAGCCACCACTCCTTATAAAAGGGTAGCCTCCAACGTCGCTAAACATTGTCAAAAGTGCTTTACTAGCCTTTGCAAGAGACGTGTGATATCATGTCAGAGCAACTGTGATGGGCTGATAGTTACACTTTGAAAATGTGCTTGTGGTTAACAATAGATTAGAACGTTTTATGCAAAACTGCTTCCTGGTAATTAGATATTTGAGATGTTTTGTAGAACCCCAATTTTTATTTTACTTAAAATTACAATTTACCCCAATTATAAACATAATCCAGTTATATTGGATTGGTTGGATAGCTATTATACATTGTGGGCATGATTACAACTACCCTGTATTTGTGCCCCCCTCGCTCTATAAAAATGTAACAATTGCCAGAAAGTCAGAGTTGGAGGGAAATTCTCAGAGGCGAGAGCTGATCTGTATCTTTGCTTCCAGGTCACAAAACCCCAAACCCCAAAAGCCTATGCCAAGGGCTTCTTGCCCTAAACCCAGCCCTTAGGTCTTTGACAATCCATGGATCTGCTTCTTCCAATTATTTAAAAATATATCCTGAGCAGCTTCTCTGTACCAAACACTTGGCATGAATAGGACAAATACCTGTCTCTGCCCTCACAGGCCAGTCTGTCCAAGGAGGTGGGCTTACAGCAGATAAATAACTCAGGACTTGGCCCCCCACAAGTTGGGAGAATCTCCAGTCTTGCTGCGACCCTACTCTTTCTTTTTCCCTCTCTGGTATTTCTAATGCTAACCTGCCACCCATGCGTCAGTCTGTCTGTGTGTGTGCTGCATTGCTTAGCACCCTGCCCGTGGCTCTCCTCAGCCTGCGTGGTCATGGGTCAGTCCCATCCATGTCCATCTTGCTGCTCAGTTTTGACATCCTTGAGATTTCTCAGCTCCAATTGCTGCCCAGCTTATTGACCAACGCCTGCTGCCTGGCCTGTGGTGAGCCGCTGGATGGCATTAGTGACAGATTAGACATTGCAGAAGAAAAGAGTGGGGGAAGACGTAGCGATCAAACTACCCAAAATAAAACAGAGCAAAAAAGACGGCAAATTTAATAATCAGTGAGCTACTGGAAATTTTCCAAGTGCCCTACTATATGTGTAACCGGCGTCTGCAAAGAAGAATAGAAAGAGGGGGAAACAGAAAAAATGTTTGAAGAAATGATGGCCACTTTAAAAAAAAAATTCCAACGATGGAGATTTCAGAGCAAAGAACATTATCAAAAATAAAGTTCTTTCATAATGATATAGGGATTAATTCATCAAGAATACATAACAATCCTAAACATTTGTGCACCTAGTAAGAGAGTTTCAAAATATATGGAGCAAAAACTGACAGAATTAGGAAGAGAAATAGACAAACTCAAACTTGTCAGAGATTTTGACCCAACTTTCCAGTCACTACCAGAACAAACAGACAGAAAATCAGTAAGGGAATCTGAAATTAATTTTGATATTTATATAGCTAATTCAGCTTTCTTTTGATCGGGGTAAATAAATATACCTTTTACTGTCCTAAGCCTTTAACCTATTTGTCTTTATATTTAAAGTAGATTTCTAACATACAACAGAGTTGAGGGGAGTATATTATCATAGAGTCTGTTATCAACCAAACTGACATAATGAAAAATTTTAGAATACTCCACCCAACATTAATACAGAATGCACATTCTTTTAAAGGACACACGGAACATGTACCGACATTAATCAAATTCTGAGCTATAAAAAAATGCATTAATACATTTTAAGGGATTCAATTTATGCAAACTATATTATTTGACTACAGTGGGATTAAGTTGTATTCCAAATATTTGGAAACTAACATACCCTTAACCAATGGGTTCAAGAAGAAATAAAAAATTTAAAAGTAGTCTTAAAACAGCATTTTTAAAATAAAAACACGGTATTTTGAAACTGTCTGGAAACACGACATGCTAAGATTTGTGGGATGCTGCCAATGCCACACTTTGAGGGAAATTTATAGCACTGAATGTCTACGTTAGAAGAGAAGAAAGAACATAATATATGACCTCAGATTCCACCTTCAGAAAAACTTTAAAATAGAGCAACTCAAACCCAAAGAAAGCAGAAGAAAATAAATAACACAAATCAGAGTAGAAACCAATGAAATGTAAAATAGGAAATCAAAAGAGAAAACCAATGAACCCAAAAGCTGGTTATTTGAGAAAATCAATAAAATTGATAAATGTCTAGCCGGGCTGACCAAGAAAAAAAGAAGAGCAGACAAAAATTGCCAATATCAGGCCTGAAATAAATGGCACCACAACAGATTTTACTGATATTAAAAAAACAAAACAGGAAATAGTGTAAACAACTTTATGCCAGTACACTTAATAACCGAGATGAAATGGACAAATTTCTGGAAAGGCACATAAACTATCAAAGCCCACCAAGAAAGAAGTCATATTTATAGTTAAAAACCTGCCAGAGAAATACCATATTTTTCACTTATATATGGAATCTAAAAAAATAAAACAAATAAATATATTTAAAAAGGAGAAATGCACCCATAAATACAGAGAATAAACTGCTTGCCAGAGGGGAAAGGGGTGGGGTTTGGAAAAAAATGGGTGAAGGACGGTGGGGGATACAGGCTTTGAGTTATGGAGTAAGTCATGGGGATTACGGAATAGTCAGTGATATTGCAATAGTGTTGTATGGTAATGGCTGATAATGATACTTGTGGGGAGCACAGTATAACTTATAGAGTGGTGAATCACTTTGTTGTACACCTGAAACTCATGTAACATTATGTGTCAACTACACTTCAATTAAAAATTTAAAAAAATATAAAGAAAAAAGAAAAACCCTAGGCCCAAATGGCATCACTGATGATCAACCAATCATTTCAGGAAAATATAATACCAATTTTACAAAACCGTTCCGGAAAATTATACAGGAAGGACTAATTCCTAATTCATTCTATGAATCTAGCTTTTCCACGGTACCAAAACTATATCAAGACATTACGAGAAAAGAAAATGGTATACCAATACCTCTAATGAACACATATGCAAAAAATAAAGTATTCTGAGGTGAAGTTTTTATCCCAGAAATGCAATATTGATTTAACAATGGAAAATCAACCAACGTAATTCAATACATTATCATACTATAAAAAAACCACCATATGATTATCTCAATAGATGCAGAAATAGCATATGATAAAATTTAACACTTATTCCTTTTAAAAAAAAAATTCTAAGTAGTCTAGGAAAAGAAGGAACTTCCTCAATTTGATAAACCATACTTAATAGTGGAAGAAAGAACTCACCACTTTTATTCAACATTATTCTGGAGGTTCTAGTCAGTGCAGTAAAGCAGGAATAAATGGAAGTGATCCAAATTGGAAACGAAGAGGTAAAAACTGTCCTTAATCACGGACAACATGATCATCTATGTACATAATGCTATAGAATACTATAACAAGTGAGTTTCGCAAGATAACAGGATGCAATTGGTATACAAAATATACATTGTATAAAATGTGTATAAATTATACAATTAATATACAGGGTACAGATTAATATACAAAAATTGATTGTAATGCTAATCAATAACCATGAAACGTTGAAGGTGAAAATAATACCATTTACAATAGCATCAAAAAGGTGAAATACCGAGGAATAAATCTGACACAGGAATTCAAGACCTTCACCCTGAGAACCGTAAAAGTGGAGGACATTAGAGACCCACATAGCAGAGAGATGCGCCTCAGCCATGGGTGGAGCACTCATGTCACTCAGTGTCATTAAGCTGTAATTCCTCCAAACCAATCTGTAGATTCAACACCATCCCAGTCAAAATTCCAGCAGGCATTTTTTTTTTTTGGTAGAAATTGAAAAGGGGTTTACTCTAAAATTAAATGGAAATTGCAAAGGCCCTCGCATAGACAAAACAACATTTGGATGAATAGCATTTGCAGCTGCTTTATTTGTAATATCCCCAAACCTGAACTAACTCAATATTCAAAAGATGAATGAAGAGACAAATGATGGCTTACCCATACAATAGAATACTATTCAGCAATAAAGAGGAATGTTCCACAGGGACATATAGCAAAATGGATGAATCTCAAAGTAATTATGCTGAGTGAGAGAAGCCACACACAAAAGAGTGACTACTGTATGATGCCATTCATGTAAAATTCTAGAAAATGAAAACATTTTATCATGACAGGAAATAGATCAGAGGTTGTCTGAGGACAGGAAAGAGGCGCTAAAGACAAAGCGCTTGGGTGGGATTACAAAAAAACACAAGGGAACTTTTGGGGGTCATGACATGTTCTATTTTGATTGTGTTGATGGTTGCATGGGTAAATAGCAAGGTCAAGCCATATCAAGTTGTATACTTTAAATAGGTGCAATTTATTGTATGTAAATTATACTCCTGGACAAAGCCATAAAAAATACCACCTGCACTTGTGTCATGCCAAGTAGTCCCTATGCTTTAAAAATTTCCTCACCTCTAGGTACTAATCATGTAAAGTGATGTTTTTACAATGTTTATCCTAGTGCTTCTTAATAAAATAGGCAGTTAAATAAGTTCTGGTCCATATTTGCCTTGAAATTTTATGCAGCTTTTTTAAAAGATTGAACTGGATCTCCAGCAGCTGGTAGCTGATCTACCAGGTGTGCTGCTAAGCAAGAAAACTGAGAAGTAGAGGAGCGCCTGCTCTACTTTTGTAAAATAATGACCAAGCTATGTTACATGACTCTGTGTGTGTGTGTGTGTGTGTGTGTGTGTGTGTGTGTGTGTGGTATTGTTAATATTGGTTTCAAGTCAGAGAAAGAGGGAGAGGAGGGAAGAGTAGAAGTAAGCAAAAACAAAGTCTACAATTTTTTAAAAGAGGCTCAACTTAGTTTGGATACTAATCCACATAAATTTTAAAATATGAAGTAATCAGAAAATTTTGCATGACAATACTTGATGATATTAGGGCATTACCAGTGGGTTTTTTAGCTGTGAAAATGGTCTTGTAGATTTTTTTCAACGTTCCTTATAGCTTAGAGACCCATACTGACATGCACATTTCCGAAATGATGCAATCCTGGAATATAAGTCAAGGATTTGGAAAGGGGGTGGGAGAGATGAAGCAAGCTTGGGAACACATTGATAATTACCGAAGCTGGGTGATGGGGTTAGGGAGCTTCTCGAATATTATATTGGTTCATTTGTTTCACAATAAAATAATTAAAAGCTGAGAATTCTGGTCTGACATGTAAGGAGGTTGGAAATTGTTCCATCTGTTCTCACAGGAAGAAGAAAGCTGAGCAAACTCTTCTTAGATCCATCAGAGAACTGTGGTCACAGGACAAACTGCTGCCCCTGACACTGGAGGGAAAGACAGGTGGATACTGCAAATCACAGCTTCCTGCAACAGACACAGGGCAGGAGCCCGTGCGGGCTAAGAAAACTTAACATTGTAATGGCCAAATCACAGGCCATGGAGGCTCCATGTGCACAGACTTCAAAGTAAAAAATTCCGGGGGACCAGTTGTAGGGGACCTCCACTTCCCTTGTAGGAATTTTACCTCTAGGAGCCCCACCAGGTTCTCAGGGTGTAGATCAGAGAAAAACAAACCCACTGCTGGCAGGGTTAAGGGAAAAGCAATCAGCTTGAAAATGAATTTTCAGAGCATTCCACTCTCCTTCACGAAAGCCTGCCCTGAAGCAGATCCTGAAGACCTTGGGGTTTACCCCCAGCTTCACCTACTTGGGGGAAGGGAAATACCCATTGCTGGTCCCCTGTAGCCTTCCTGCTCCAGCTGAAGGGGGAGGAGCAGAACAAAGCTGGGCAGCACTTTTGAAGGTCATGCTCTGGGGACACGGGCTCACCAAAGACCCAAGACGGAGACCCAAGCCTGGGACTACAAGACTTCCTCTTCCCACACCTCATCACTGCATCCCCGGGCTCCTGCTAACCTCAGGGCCCTCCGGCCGGAAAAACCGCACATCTCAGCCCTCACCGAAGAAGAGGTCTCCAGAGAATCCCAAAGACCAAGGGGGACAAGAACGGACACCTAAGGAGAGTAGACTGATGCTTGAAGGAAAGGCCAACAGAAAGCACAGCCCAACAACTGACAGGACCCACATGAGCCTTGCCCCCTCCTACCCAGGACAGTCTGTCTGCCTTTCAGTGAAAACTGGAAGCTAATTAACAACACACGGAAGCTAAAGGAAGTACCCTAAAAACCATACATGTGCATAGAATTGGAACCCCATGTCTTCCCATTTCTGCAGCTCCCACACTGGTCCCCGGCCAGTGTCGTCTCCCTGAGCTTGGCCTTCTTCCAGTCCTGACACCAGTCCTCTGGTACAAACTCAGCATCTCATCTTATCTCCCCTGGCTCCGTAGGTAGGTCTGGAAATCCAAGCACAACTCTATCCCCTGAACACCCTCCCCTAAACCTGACTTGTCCTCACCAGCCGCAAAGGTTTGGCTCACACAACTCCACCTTTGTGGGGTACCCTCTTCATCTACCTCAGCCCGTCCAACGTGCCCTGGAAGATTCGGCATCAGCCAAGACCCTCACATCCTTTCCTGCCTCTCCCTTCTTCACCCCACCCTCCAGGGGTGATTCAGCACAGGCGCGCCTGAGGGAGGCCATCCAGGCTCCCGGTTGTGCCACACTCTCACTTGAGCTGACCCTGGACAAAGAAGCCACTTGTTTCCCTCGAGTCCCACTCACTTCAAAATGGAAGAAAAAAAAAACAAAACTCTCCCCTTTATCATTACCTCGGGATTGCTGGGCCAGATCTTCTATGAAGAACTTATCAACTCGTGTACAGATTTATTCACACAGAGTATGGTCATTGAGAAATCTTGAATCCTTATTTCATTGTCCATGCATTTGTCTTTTTTCTCAGGCTCTTTTCAGGGAGGGCCCCTGCCATTGCTTTCTTTGTGTGCGCTGAGCAATTTGTCCTGTAACGTGGACATCACCAGTGCACAGCGAATGCTTCCCAGAACCAATCACTGCGCCGGTGGCTCACAGGTACTATTTCTGCAGGCGGGGACCCCTTCCCCGTCTGCGGCAGCGATGTTTGTCATCGCATATTATGGGTGGAAATCTCTGCAAACAAAATCCATCTCTGTCATCGACTTAACATTTCATTATTTCCTCCAGTGTTTCGTGTTGCTTTACAAGCAAAGCAACATGAAGTGGCTTTTTAAATTTTTTAAAAGCCAAATATGAAGTGAAAATCTTCTCTCATCCATAATTGCACCACATTTTGCTGATTTATCAGGCTCTTTCAGGCCTGTTGCTGGTAGTGAGCATGGGGCAAATCCTGAGAGTATGAGCGGAGCAGATTTCAAGAAGCTCTAGCTCTCAAGGCATCAGAATTTCAGAAGGTACAGATATCCATGGACGCCTAATAGAATTTTCTAAAATTAACTCTATTCGAGGAAGGTAAGTGGTACGTTTCATATTCACCTGCTACAAAGTGTGAGAAACAGCTATGATTTTTCTTTTTAATCTCTACCTTTATAACCTGAGTGCCATCGGCCTTATCAGCCCGATTTTTCCTTCCAGCCCCTCAGCTTGCTGGCATCGAATTGCCCTTTAAGACAAACTTTACAAAGGATGGATTAACTGTGGTATATATCTCTAACAAACTGCTACTCAGCAGTAAAAAGGAATGAGCTTTTGATGCGTGGAACAGCATGGGTGAATCTCAAAACTGCTGTGTTGCAGAAAAGAAGCCACACACAATGATGCCTATGATTCCATTTATGTGAATTTTTAAAACTGGCAAAACAGACTAGTGGCCAGCCAGGAAGTGATAGCTACTGACTGTAAAGAGCACAAGAGAACTTTCTGGAATGATGGATCGCGAATTCAATATCTTGAGCGTAGGGGTGGTCACGATGGGGCATATACATATTTGAAATATTAACCAGCTACATGTTTAAAATATAAGAATTTGTCGGTAGGCAAACTATACCTTAAAAAATTCCGATTAAGCAAGAATTGAGGGAGGACCTCTTCTTCTGGAAAGATGAAGTAGATGTTCTTTCCCTATTGCTCCCATTAAGTACAACTACCCACCCTGGACGTCCCATATATAAAACAAACATAAGGAAACTCTAACACATGGGATGAAGAGAGTGGACTAGCCAGGGACCTTGGGACCATGAAATAACAGAGTGGGAAGTGCCTCGGGTCTAGGCCTGGGGGCATTCTAGGCCTGGGGCTGAAGAAAGGGACAACTTGGACCTCACATTCATCGCTGGCTAGAACACAACATGGTACGGTCACTCTGGAAAACAGCTTGGCAGTTTCTTAAAAAAATGAACATTCAAATGCCGCATGGCTCTGCGATGTGCTCCAGTGCGTTAAGCTCAGAGAGATGAGGATGATTGCTTTACACAAATCCAAATGTTGATTGCAGTTCCATTTACAGTAACCAAAACGGGAAGCCATCTGTTGGCTGCATCAATGTCAATGTCCTGGTTGTGACATTGGATCTTGTGATATTGTTTTAAAAGATTCTACCATTGGGTAGAATCTTTCCGTGTTATTTCTTGCAACCACATGCGAATCCATAGTGATCTCAAAATAAAGATTTTAATTAAATATTCAAAGCTCATGGGAGAGCAGAGTCTGATTGGGAAAGGGCCTGAGGGAGCCCTGAGGGGCTGTGGCCATGGTAATGCATCATGTCTTGGTAGGGATTTGGGTTAGAAAGGTTTATGCATGTGTCAGGACATGGCAAATGGTCACTCAGGATCTGTGCGTGTCATTGTACGTCAATTTTACATTAAAAAAGAATTAAGTGGAAGTGCCTAGCCTGCCCTCCCTCCATGCTGGGGATGTCAGGGAAAGCCACCGTCCTTTCCAGTCCTCTGGGGAAGCCTATGGAAGGCAGGGGTTCTGCTGCTCCTGGTTGCCTGCTTCTAAAACCAGCACTGTTACCTCGTTCTCAGTGCTAACTCCGCTTCTCGCGTCGGTGTCTGGGTGGCTCCCTCCCCACCTTACGGCACTTAGCTGGAGCCCCTACCCTTCCACTCAGCTCTGCGTGTGACTTCCAACCTATCAACCTCAAGTTGGCTGTTAGGCTTCCCTATGCTTACAAGTCTCCCAGCCATGTCTGACCCCCCTGAACCTCCACCGGTGGCTTCTACTCGGGCTCCTGGGAGTTGCCGAAGCAGCACTAGGAGGGCCTCCTTCCCTCCCCTCCCCGCCACTGCATCAGGCCGGCCTAGAACGGGGATGTGCAGGTGCCCGCTGAGGACCACCTTGATGATCTCTTTCCAGAGCCTCAGGCCTCGGGCCGCTTGAGATAGGAAGAGGTTGCTGCTCACAAGGGTGTAGGTTATCTTTAAAACACACACACACACACACACAATTCACTTTCTTCAAATTTGTGTGCTATGGTAGGTGGAATGATGGCCCCCAGAGATGACTGCAGCTCAATCCCCAGGAACCTGCGAATATGTAGATCACTTAACATGACCATGAGGGATTAGGGTTTCAGGTGGAATTAAGGTCCCTAATCAGCTGACCTGGAGAGGGAGAAATTTCCCTAAACTATCCAGGAAGGCCCAGGGTAATCAGAAGGGTCCTTACACATGGCAGAGGGAGGCAGAAAATGGTAGCTGGGGGGGGGGGGGGATGTGGTAGGAAAGCAGGAGCAGGGACAGACACGGTGCCTGGCTTTGAAGATGGAAGAAGGAGCCCCAAGCCATGGAACGTGGATGCCTCTAGAAGCCAGAAAAGCAAGGGAACTGATTCTCCCCTAGAGCCTCCAGAAGGAACACAGCCCGGCACACCCCTTCCTGTTAGCCTAGTGGGACGCTATCACAGATCTATCCTACAGGAGGGCAGCAGGAAGTTGTGGTGACTGCCTGCAGCGGCTGTGAAGGAGGCCTACACAGTCGACTACTGTTTGCGTGAGGCCTGAGCGGGAGCACGGAGAAAAAGAAAGGACTCCAGGCTTTGCAAAGAGTGGTTTACTTTAACACTCTTCTCATAACTTTTAACAGTCATCTCTGGGCTATCTGAAGCAGATCAACCTTGATAGGGTTTTAATGACCTTTTTTTTTTTTTTCTTAATGAGAGTTACTACAGTCCAGTGGGGTCCATTTTACTCTGACCAGGCATTTTTGAAACAGAAAGAAAAAGAATGAGGAGCGGGGGGGGGGG